>NC_056735.1:1339827636-1339840010 GCF_019279795.1 Protopterus annectens | reverse complement strand
TCAGCTCCTCACTGTTAATATGCTATCAGCCTCAATGTTAATGCTATCAGCCCCGACTGTTAATGTGCTAGCAGCCTCAATGTTAATGTGCTATCAGCCTTCACTGCTAATGTGCAATCAGCTCTCAATATTAATCTGCTATCAGCCCACAATGTTAATGTGCTGTCAGCCCTCACCACACACACATGTTATCAGTCCTCATGTAACAACAAAGCTATCAGCCCTCAATGTTAATGTGCTATCAGCCCTCAATGTTAATGTGCTATCAGCCCTCACTGTTAATGTGCTATCAGTTCTCAATGTTAATGTGCTATCAGCCCTCAATGTTAATGTGCTATCAGCCCTCACTGTTAATGTGCTATCAGCCCTCAATATTAATGTGCTATCAGCCCTCACTGTTAATGTGCTATCAGCCTCAATGTTAATGTGCTATCAGCCCTCACTGTTAATGTGCTATCAGCTCTCAATTTTAATGTGCTATCTGCCTACATGTTAATGTGCTATCAGCCCTCAATGTTAATGCTATCAGCCCTCACTGTTAATGTGCTATCAGCCCTCACTGTTAATGTGCTATCAGCCCTCAATGTTAATGTGCTATCAGCCCTGACTGTTAATGTGCTATCAGCCCTCAATGTTAATGTGCTATCAGCCCTCAATGTTAATGTGCTATCAGCCCTCACTATTAATGTGCTATCAGCCCTCAATGTTAATGTGCTATCAGCTCTCAATTAATGTGCTATCAGCCCTCAATGTTAATGTGCTATCAGCCCTCACTGTTAATGTGCTATCAGCCCTCACTGTTAATGTGCTATCAGCCCTCAATGTTAATGTGCTATCAGCTCTCACTGTTAATGTGCTATCAGCCCTCAATATTAATGTGCTATCAGCCCTCACTGTTAATGTGCTATCAGCCCTCAATGTTAATGTGCTATCAGCCCTCACTGTTAATGTGCTATCAGCCCTCAATGTTAATGTGCTATCAGCCCTCAATGTTAATGTGCTATCAGCCCTCAATGTTAATGTGCTATCAGCCCTCACTGTTAATGTGCTATCAGCCCTCAATGTTAATGTGCTATCAGCCCTCAATGTTAATGTGCTATCAGTCCTCACTGTTAATGTGCTATCAGCCCTCACTGTTAATGTGCTATCAGCCCTCACTGTTAATGTGCTATCAGCCCTGACTGTTAATGTGCTATCAGCCCTCAATGTTAATGTGCTATCAGCCCTCACTGTTAATGTGCTATCAGCCCTCAATGTTAATGTGCTATCAGCCCTCACTGTTAATGTGCTATCAGCCCTCACTGTTAATGTGCTATCAGCCCTCAATGTTAATGTGCTATCAGCCCTCACTGTTAATGTGCTATCAGCCCTCAATGTTAATGTGCTATCAGCCCTCACTGTTAATGTGCTATCAGCCCTCAATGTTAATGTGCTATCAGCCCTCACTGTTAATGTGCTATCAGCCCTCACTGTTAATGTGCTATCAGCCCTCACTGTTAATGTGCTATCAGCCCTCAATGTTAATGTGCTATCAGCCCTCACTGTTAATGTGCTATCAGCCTCACTCTTAATGTGCTATCAGCCCTCAATGTTAATGTGCTATCAGCCCTCAATGTTAATGTGCTATCAGCCCTCACTGTTAATGTGCTATCAGCCCTCACTGTTAATGTGCTATCAGCCCTCACTGTTAATGTGCTATCAGCCCTCACTGTTAATGTGCTATCAGCCCTCAATGTTAATGTGCTATCAGCCCTCAATGTTAATGTGCTATCAGCCCTCAATATTAATGTGCTATCAGCCCTCAATGTTAATGTGCTATCAGCCCTCACTGTTAATGTGCTATCAGCCCTCAATGTTAATGTGCTATCAGCCCTCAATGTTAATGTGCTATCAGCCCTGACAGTTAATGTGCTATCAGCCCTCAATGTTAATGTGCTATCAGCCCTCAATGTTAATGTGCTATCAGCCCTCAATGTTAATGTGCTATCAGCCCTCACTGTTAATGTGCTATCAGCCCTCAATGTTAATGTGCTATCAGCCCTCACTATTAATGTGCTATCAGCCCTCAATGTTAATGTGCTATCAGCCCTCACTGTTAATGTGCTATCAGCCCTCAATGTTAATGTGCTATCAGCCCTCAATGTTAATGTGCTATCAGCCCTCACTGTTAATGTGCTATCAGCCCTCAATGTTAATGTGCTATCAGCCCTCACTGTTAATGTGCTATCAGCCCTCACTGTTAATGTGCTATCAGCCCTCAATGTTAATGTGCTATCAGCCCTCACTGTTAATGTGCTATCAGCCCTCACTGTTAATGTGCTATCAGCCCTCACTGTTAATGTGCTATCAGCCCTCAATGTTAATGTGCTATCAGCCCTCACTGTTAATGTGCTATCAGCCCTCACTGTTAATGTGCTATCAGCCCTCAATGTTAATGTGCTATCAGCCCTCACTGTTAATGTGCTATCAGCCCTCAATGTTAATGTGCTATCAGCCCTCACTGTTAATGTGCTATCAGCCCTCAATGTTAATGTGCTATCAGCCCTCAATGTTAATGTGCTATCAGCCCTCACTGTTAATGTGCTATCAGCCCTGACTGTTAATGTGCTATCAGCCCTCACTGTTAATGTGCTATCAGCCCTCAATGTTAATGTGCTATCAGCTCTCAATATTAATGTGCTATCAGCCCTCAATGTTAATGTGCTATCAGCCCTCACTGTTAATGTGCTATCAGCCCTCAATGTTAATGTGCTATCAGCCCTCACTATTAATGTGCTATCAGCCCTCAATGTTAATGTGCTATCAGCCCTCAATGTTAATGTGCTATCAGCCCTCAATGTTAATGTGCTATCAGCCCTCACTGTTAATGTGCTATCAGCCCTCAATGTTAATGTGCTATCAGCCCTCACTGTTAATGTGCTGTCAGCCCTCACTGTTAATGTGCTATCAGCCCTCACTGTTAATGTGCTATCAGCCCTCACTGTTAATGTGCTATCAGCCCTCAATGTTAATGTGCTATCAGCCCTCACTGTTAATGTGCTATCAGCCCTCAATGTTAATGTGCTATCAGCCCTCACTGTTAATGTGCTATCAGCCCTCAATGTTAATGTGCTATCAGCCCTCAATGTTAATGTGCTATCAGCCCTCACTGTTAATGTGCTATCAGCCCTCAATGTTAATGTGCTATCAGCCCTCACTGTTAATGTGCTATCAGCCCTCACTGTTAATGTGCTATCAGCCCTCAATGTTAATGTGCTATCAGCCCTCACTGTTAATGTGCTATCAGCCCTCAATGTTAATGTGCTATCAGCCCTCACTGTTAATGTGCTATCAGCCCTCAATGTTAATGTGCTATCAGCCCTCAATGTTAATGTGCTATCAGCCCTCACTGTTAATGTGCTATCAGCCCTCAATGTTAATGTGCTATCAGCCCTCACTGTTAATGTGCTATCAGCCCTGACTGTTAATGTGCTATCAGCCCTCACTGTTAATGTGCTATCAGCCCTCAATGTTAATGTGCTATCAGCCCTCACTTTTAATGTGCTATCAGCCCTCACTGTTAATCTGCTATCAGCTGTCAATTTTAATGTGCTATCTGCCTACCTGTTAATGTGCTATCAGCCCTCAATGCTAATGTGCTATCAGCCCTCACTGTTATTGTGCTGTCAGCCCTCACTGTTAATGTGCTATCAGCCCTCAATGTTAATGTGCTATCAGCCTACCTGTTAATGTGCTATCAGCCCTCAATGTTAATGTGCTATCAGCCCTCACTGTTAATGTGCTATCAGCCCTCACTGTTAATGTGCTATCAGCCCTCAATGTTAATGTGCTATCAGCCCTCACTGTTAATGTGCTATCAGCCCTCACTGTTAATGTGCTATCAGCCCTCAATGTTAATGTGCTATCAGCCCTCACTGTTAATGTGCTATCAGCCCTCAATGTTAATGTGCTATCAGCTCTCACTGTTAATGTGCTATCAGCCCTCAATGTTAATGTGCTATCAGCCCTCACTGTTAATGTGCTATCAGCCCTCACTGTTAATGTGCTATCAGCCCTCACTGTTAATGTGCTATCAGCCCTCAATGTTAATGTGCTATCAGCCCTCACTGTTAATGTGCTATCAGCCCTCACTGTTAATGTGCTATCAGCCCTCACTGTTAATGTGCTATCAGCCCTCAATGTTAATGTGCTATCAGCCCTCACTGTTAATGTGCTATCAGCCCTCACTGTTAATGTGCTATCAGCCCTCACTGTTAATGTGCTATCAGCCCTCACTGTTAATGTGCTATCAGCCCTCACTGTTAATGTGCTATCAGCCCTCAATGTTAATGTGCTATCAGCCCTCACTGTTAATGTGCTATCAGCCCTCACTGTTAATGTGCTATCAGCCCTCACTGTTAATGTGCTATCAGCCCTCACTGTTAATGTGCTATCAGCCCTCAATGTTAATGTGCTATCAGCCCTCACTGTTAATGTGCTATCAGCCCTCACTGTTAATGTGCTATCAGCCCTCAATGTTAATGTGCTATCAGCCCTCACTGTTAATGTGCTATCAGCCCTCAATGTTAATGTGCTATCAGCTCTCACTGTTAATGTGCTATCAGCCCTCACTGTTAATGTGCTATCAGCCCTCAATGTTAATGTGCTATCAGCCCTCACTGTTAATGTGCTATCAGCCCTGACTGTTAATGTGCTATCAGCCCTCACTGTTAATGTGCTATCAGCCCTCACTGTTAATGTGCTATCAGCCCTCACTGTTAATGTGCTATCAGCCCTCACTGTTAATGTGCTATCAGCCCTCAATGTTAATGTGGTATCAGCCCTCACTGTTAATGTGCTATCAGCCCTAACTGTTAATGTGCTATCAGCTTCAATGTTAATGTGCTATCAGCCCTCAATGTTAATGTGCTATCAGCCCTCAATGTTAATGTGCTATCAGCCTCACTGTTAATGTGCTATCAGCCCTCAATGTTAATGTGCTATCAGCCCTCACTGTTAATGTGCTATCAGCCCTCAATGTTAATGTGCTATCAGCCCTCACTGTTAATGTGCTATCAGCCCTCAATGTTAATGTGCTATCAGCCCTCAATGTTAATGTGCTATCAGCCCTCACTGTTAATGTGCTATCAGCCCTCACTGTTAATGTGCTATCAGCCCTCAATGTTAATGTGCTATCAGCCCTCACTGTTAATGTGCTATCAGCCCTCAATGTTAATGTGCTATCAGCCCTCACTGTTAATGTGCTATCAGCCCTCAATGTTAATGTGCTATCAGCCCTCACTGTTAATGTGCTATCAGCCCTCAATGTTAATGTGCTATCAGCCCTCAATGTTAATGTGCTATCAGCCCTCACTGTTAATGTGCTATCAGCCCTGACTGTTAATGTGCTATCAGCCCTCAATGTTAATGTGCTATCAGCCCTCACTGTTAATGTGCTATCAGCCCTCAATGTTAATGTGCTATCAGCCCTCACTGTTAATGTGCTATCAGCCCTCAATGTTAATGTGCTATCAGCCCTCACTGTTAATGTGCTATCAGCCCTCAATGTTAATGTGCTATCAGCCCTCACTGTTAATGTGCTATCAGCCCTCAATGTTAATGTGCTATCAGCCCTCACTGTTAATGTGCTATCAGCCCTCAATGTTAATGTGCTATCAGCCCTCAATGTTAATGTGCTATCAGCCCTCACTGTTAATGTGCTATCAGCCCTCAATGTTAATGTGCTATCAGCCCTCACTGTTAATGTGCTATCAGCCCTCACTGTTAATGTGCTATCAGCCCTCAATGTTAATGTGCTATCAGCCCTCAATGTTAATGTGCTATCAGCCCTCACTGTTAATGTGCTATCAGCCCTGACTGTTAATGTGCTATCAGCCCTCACTGTTAATGTGCTATCAGCCCTCAATGTTAATGTGCTATCAGCCCTCACTGTTAATGTGCTATCAGCCCTCAATGTTAATGTGCTATCAGCCCTCACTGTTAATGTGCTATCAGCCCTCAATGTTAATGTGCTATCAGCCCTCACTGTTAATGTGCTATCAGCCCTCAATGTTAATGTGCTATCAGCCCTCACTGTTAATGTGCTATCAGCCCTCAATGTTAATGTGCTATCAGCCCTCACTGTTAATGTGCTATCAGCCCTCAATGTTAATGTGCTATCAGCCCTCACTGTTAATGTGCTATCAGCCCTCAATGTTAATGTGCTATCAGCCCTCACTGTTAATGTGCTATCAGCCCTCACTATTAATGTGCTATCAGCCCTCAATGTTAATGTGCTATCAGCCCTCACTGTTAATGTGCTATCAGCCCTCAATGTTAATGTGCTATCAGCCCTCAATGTTAATGTGCTATCAGCCCTCACTGTTAATGTGCTATCAGCCCTCACTGTTAATGTGCTATCAGCCCTCACTGTTAATGTGCTATCAGCCCTCAATGTTAATGTGCTATCAGCCCTCACTGTTAATGTGCTATCAGCCCTCACTGTTAATGTGCTATCAGCCCTCAATGTTAATGTGCTATCAGCCCTGACTGTTAATGTGCTATCAGCCCTCACTGTTAATGTGCTATCAGCCCTCACTGTTAATGTGCTATCAGCCCTCAATGTTAATGTGCTATCAGCCCTCAATGTTAATGTGCTATCAGCCCTCACTGTTAATGTGCTATCAGCCCTCAATGTTAATGTGCTATCAGCCCTGACTGTTAATGTGCTATCAGCCCTCAATGTTAATGTGCTATCAGCTCTCACTGTTAATGTGCTGTCAGTCCTCACTGTTAATGTGCTATCAGCTCTCACTGTTAGTTATCATACCTCAATGTTAATGTGCTATCAGCCCTCAATGTTAATGTGCTATCAGCCCTCACTGTTAATGTGCTATCAGCCCTCACTGTTAATGTGCTATCAGCCCTCACTGTTAATGTGCTATCAGCCCTCACTGTTAATGTGCTATCAGCCCTCACTGTTAATGTGCTATCAGCCCTCATTGTTAATGTGCTATCAGCCCTCAAGTTTAATGTGCTATCAGCTCTCACTATTAATGTGCTATCAGCCCTCAATGTTAATGTGCTATCAGCCCTGACTGTTAATGTGCTATCAGCCCTCAATGTTAATGTGCTATCAGCCCTCACTGTTAATGTGCTATCAGCCCTCACTGTTAATGTGCTATCAGCCCTCAATGTTAATGTGCTATCAGCCCTCAATGTTAATGTGCTATCAGCCCTCACTGTTAATGTGCTATCAGCCTAACTGTTAATGTGCTATCAGCCCTCACTTTTAATGCTAATGTGCTATCAGCCCTCACTGTTAATGTGCTATCAGCCCTGACTGTTAATGTGCTATCAGCCCTCAATGTTAATGTGCTATCAGCCCTCACTGTTAATGTGCTATCAGCCCTCACTGTTAATGTGCTATCAGCCCTCACTGTTAATGTGCTATCAGCCCTCACTGTTAATGTGCTATCAGCCCTCACTGTTAATGTGCTATCAGCCCTCACTGTTAATGTGCTATCAGCCCTCAATGTTAATGTGCTATCAGCCCTCACTGTTAATGTGCTATCAGCCCTCACTGTTAATGTGCTATCAGCCCTCACTGTTAATGTGCTATCAGCCCTCACTGTTAATGTGCTATCAGAACTCAATGTTAATGTGCTATCAGCCTTCACAGTTAATTTGCTATCAGCTCTCAATATTAATGTACTATCAGTCCTCAAGGTTAATGTGCTATCAGCCCTCACTGTTAATGTGCTATCAGCCCTCAATGTTAATATACTATCAGCCCTCAATGTTAATGTGCTATCAGCCCTCACTGTTAATGTGCTATCAGCCCTCACTGTTAATGTGCTATCAGCCCTCAATGTTAATATACTATCAGCCCTCACTGTTAATGTGCTATCAGCCCTCAATGTTAATGTGCTATCAGCCCTCACTATTAATGTGCTATCAGCCCTCAATGTTAATGTGCTATCAGCCCTCACTGTTAATGTGCTATCAGCCCTCACTGTTAATGTGCTATCAGCCCTCACTGTTAATGTGCTATCAGCCCTCACTGTTAATGTGCTATCAGCCCTGACTGTTAATGTGCTATCAGCCCTCACTGTTAATGTGCTATCAGCCCTCAATGTTAATGTGCTATCAGCCCTCACTATTAATGTGCTATCAGCCCTCAATGTTAATGTGCTATCAGCCCTCACTGTTAATGTGCTATCAGCCCTCAATGTTAATGTGCTATCAGCCCTCTTTATTTAATGTGCTATCAGCCCTGACTGTTAATGTGATATCAGCCCTAACTGTTAATGTGATATCAGGCATCACTATTAATGTGCTATCAGCCCTCACTGTTAATGTGCTATCAGCCCTCACTGTTAATGTGCTATCAGCCCTCACTGTTAATGTGCTATCAGCCCTCAATGTTAATGTGCTATCAGCCCTCACTGTTAATGTGCTATCAGCCCTCACTGTTAATGTGCTATCAGCTCTCAATATTAATGTGCTATCAGCCCTGACTGTTAATGTGCTATCAGCCCTCACTGTTAATGTGCTATCAGCCCTCACTGTTAATGTGCTATCAGCTGTCAATGTTAATGTGCTATCAGCCCTCACTGTTAATGTGCTATCAGCCCTGACTGTTAATGTGCTATCAGCCCTCACTGTTAATGTGCTATCAGCCCTCAATGTTAATGTGCTATCAGCCCTCAATGTTAATGTGCTATCAGCCCTCACTGTTAATGTGCTATCAGCTCTCACTGTTAATGTGCTATCAGCCCTCAATGTTAATGTGCTATCAGCCCTCACTGTTAATGTGCTATCAGCCCTCACTGTTAATGTGCTATCAGCCCTCACTGTTAATGTGCTCTCAGCCCTCACTGTTAATATGCTATCAGAACTCAATGTTAATGTGCTATCAGCCTTCACTGTTAATTTGCTATCAGCCCTGACTGTTAATGTGCTATCAGCCCTCACTGTTAATGTGCTATCAGCCCTCACTGTTAATGTGCTATCAGCCCTCACTGTTAATGTGCTATCAGCCCTCAATGTTAATGTGCTATCAGCCCTCAATGTTAATGTGCTATCAGCCCTCAATGTTAATGTGCTATCAGCCCTCACTGTTAATGTGCTATCAGCCCTCAATGTTAATGTGCTATCAGCCCTGACTGTTAATGTGCTATCAGCCCTGAATGTTAATGTGCTATCAGCTCTCACTGTTAATGTGCTATCAGCCCTCAATGTTAATGTGCTATCAGCCCTCACTGTTAATGTGCTATCAGCCCTCAATGTTAATGTGCTATCAGCCCTCACTGTTAATGTGCTATCAGCCCTGACTGTTAATGTGCTATCAGCCCTGACTGTTAATGTGCTATCAGCCCTCAATGTTAATGTGCTATCAGCTCTCACTGTTAATGTGCTATCAGCCCTGACTGTTAATGTGCTATCAGCCCTGAATGTTAATGTGCTATCAGCCCTCACTGTTAATGTGCTATCAGCCCTCACTGTTAATGTGCTATCAGCCCTCACTGTTAATGTGCTATCAGCCCTCAATGTTAATGTGCTATCAGCTCTCACTGTTAATGTGCTATCAGCCCTCAATGTTAATGTGCTATCAGCCCTGACTGTTAATGTGCTATCAGCCCTCAATGTTAATGTGCTATCAGCCCTCAGTATTAATGTGCTATCAGCCCTCAATGTTAATGTGCTATCAGCTCTCACTATTAATGTGCTATCAGCCCTCAATGTTAATGTGCTATCAGCCCTCACTGTTAATGTGCTATCAGCCCTCAATGTTAATGTGCTATCAGCCCTCACTGTTAATGTGCTATCAGCCCTCAATGTTAATGTGCTATCAGCTCTCACTATTAATGTACTATCAGCCCTCAATGTTAATGTGCTATCAGCCCTCACTTATTAATGTGCTATCTGCCCTCACTGTTAATGTGCTGTCAGCCCTCAATATTAATGTGCTATCAGTTCTCACTATTAATGTACTATCAGCCCTCATGGTTAATGTGCTATCAGCCCTCAATGTTAATGTGCTATCAGCCCTCACTATTAATGTGCTATCAGCCCTCAATGTTAATGTGCTATCAGCCCTCAATGTTAATGTGCTATCAGCCCTCACTGTTAATGTGCTATCAGCCCTCACTGTTAATGTGCTATCAGCCCTCAATGTTAATGTGCTATCAGCCCTCACTGTTAATGTGCTATCAGCCCTCACTGTTAATGTGCTATCAGCCCTCAATGTTAATGTGCTATCAGCCCTCACTATTAATGTGCTATCAGCCCTCAATGTTAATGTGCTATCAGCTCTCACTGTTAATGTGCTATCAGCCCTCAATGTTAATGTGCTATCAGCCCTCAATGTTAATGTGCTATCAGCCCTCACTATTAATGTGCTATCAGCCCTCACTGTTAATGTGCTATCAGCCCTCACTATTAATGTGCTATCAGTCCTCACTGTTAATGTGCTATCAGCCCTCACTGTTAATGTGCTATCAGCTCTCACTGTTAATGTGCTATCAGCCCTCACTGTTAATGTGCTATCAGCCCTCACTGTTAATGTGCTATCAGCCCTCAATGTTAATGTGCTATCAGCCCTCACTGTTAATGTGCTATCAGCCCTCACTGTTAATGTGCTATCAGCCCTCAGTATTAATGTGCTATCAGCCCTCAATGTTAATGTGCTATCAGCTCTCAATATTAATGTGCTATCAGACCTCAATGTTAATGTGCTATCAGCTCTCACTATTAATGTGCTATCAGCCCTCAATGTTAATGTGCTATCAGCTCTCACTATTAATGTGCTATCAGTCCTCACTGTAAATGTGCGATCAGTCCTCACTGTTAATGTACTATCAGACCTCACTGTTAATGTGCTATCAGCCCTGACTGTTAATGTACTATCAGCTCTCACAGTTAATGTGCTATCAGCCCTCAAGGTTAATGTGCTATCAGCCCTGACTGTTAATGTGCTATCAACCCTCAGTATTATTACATTATCAGCCATCAATGTTAATGTGCTACCATCTCT
Organism: Protopterus annectens; assembly: GCF_019279795.1. NCBI lineage: Eukaryota > Metazoa > Chordata > Ceratodontiformes > Protopteridae > Protopterus > Protopterus annectens. Next base: position 1,339,828,993 of record NC_056735.1, on the reverse strand, counting down.
CACTATTAATGTGCTATCAGCCCTCAATGTTAATGTGCTATCAGCCATCACTGTTAATGTGCTATCAGCCCTCACTGTTAATGTGCTATCAGCCTTCAATGTTAATGTGCTAACAGCCCTCACTGTTAATGTGCTATCAGCACTCAATATTAATGTGCTAACAGGCCTCACTGTTAATTTGCTATCAGCTCTCAATATTAATGCGCTAACAGCCCTCAATGTTAATGTCTATCAGCCCTCACTGTTAATGTGCTATCAGCCTTCAATGTTAATGTGATATCAGCCCTTACTGTTAATGTGTTATCAGCCCTAACTGTTAATGTACTATCAGCTCTCAGTATTAATGCACTGTCAGCCCTCAATGTTAATGTGCTATCAGCCCTGACTGTTAATGTGCTTTCAGCTGTCAATGTTAATGCGCTATTAGCCCTCAATGTTAATGTGCTATCAGCTTTCACTATTAATGTGCTATCAGCCATGACTTATACTGTGCTATCAGCCCTGACTGTTAATGTGCTATCAGCCCTCAATGCTAATGTGCTATCAGCCCTCACTGTTAATGTGCTATCAGCCCTCAATGTTAATGTGCTATCAGCTCTCACTATTAATATGCTATCAGCCCTGACTTATAATGTGCTATCAGCCCTAACTTAGAATGTGCTATCAGCCCTGACTGTTAATGTGCTATCAGCCCTAAATGCTAATGTGCTATCAGCCCTCACTGTTAATGTGCTCTTAGCCCTCACTGTTAATATGCTATCAGAACTCAGTGTTAATGGTGTGGCCAAGGATGAACACAGGATAGCAGCAGATTTCTTCAGCTCCACAAATTTCATTACATTGACAGGAATTAATTACTTAAAAAAATAATTCTTGAAGTAATTTTCTTTCTAAATATGTTTGTTTTATATAGTTCTTGAACTATATCTAAAAAAGAAAGGAAATCTTAATAATATTCCTGTCAGAAATTACTTTGGAAATTTTCCTGTCAGTTTATCAGTCTGAAATGAGTTCCAGTAAGACAAATTCTCAAGACTCCAGCATCAAGAAAGAACTTCAGTCTCTGATAATTATAGTCCAGCAACTTACTGCTAAGATGGATAAAATGGATACTAAAATAGACACTTTCATAGAAAAACTACAAAACAAATAGACTTGTTACATATGGACCTGCAACAACAGAAGATCCAGATGACAGGCATAGAAGAAGCTGTGAATGACATGGAAAATAAAATACAAGAACAGGAAATCAACATTGAGTTTCTGCTGAAACAAAATACAGATTTACAAACAAAGCTGGATGACCTGGAAAATAGATCTAGGCACAATAACATTAGGATTTTTGGACTGCCAGAAA
>NC_056735.1:1339815136-1339822636 GCF_019279795.1 Protopterus annectens | reverse complement strand
ACAGCAGAACCCCCGGATATGTGCACAGAAGGTGCAAAGCAATGAAATAATATGACAATGTCCTAAAAGAGCTGTATAATACACATCAGCTGCACAGCCACCACACACCATAGTATGTATGGAAAGCCTCAACCCCAGTGCAAGGGTTGTCAAGGAGTGGCGGCAGTATTCAGCGCCGTAACCATGTATTAGCAGTCAATGCCATGCAAATGAGGCAGATAATAGTGAATCGCAAAACCGGCGCCGGTGTAAGGATGGAGCAAACGGCGCAGCAATAGTACACAGAGGAGTGGCCTACACGGGATACATGTCAATCGCAGAGGGGTGTGCCACTGTAGGAGGAAGCATATTGGAGGCCAGCAAACATGGGCTGTACAATGCACATCACAGCAGCAGGATCGGCGTGCGAGGAAATAGATGCGCTGAGAGTACATAATGCCCGCATAGATGCATGTGCACGAGGATGACTACGTTCCCCAACCCAGTCATGTGACGGCCTCCCCGTCAACAACCACGGATATAGGAAGGTAATGCGGAGAATATGAGGAAATGCGGAAGCAGTGTAATTGGAGCCGTAATGAGCAATCAACACCAATCAATCCAGGCAGGGCAAACGGCGGCAGCTGACAACTCTGCATGCAGACTCCTGCATAACGGGAAAGGGGAGGCATAGGAATGCAAAGATAGTAGGGGATGTAGTAGAAATGCAAAGAGCAAAGAACCGAAATAGCACAGCCAAGTACAGAGGTAGCATAACGGCGGCGGCAGACAAAATGCATCATATGCCATGTGCCTGCAGGATGCACTGCAGGCAATAGTAGGTGCAGCGTGCAGAAACAGTAATGTAAGATGCAAAGCTAAGACAATGCAGGCAACTGTAATGTAACACTAAAGGCAATACCGTTGCAGTTGCAACGGTAAAACACCGAAGATAATCCACAGATACGGCTGCACAGACACACCCAATGACATCACCGGGTATACAGCACAACAGTATAAAGTGTGAATGCACACAACACACAGCGCGATTTCCCAAACGCCGCACCGTAGGGTGTAAACACACGGGGAACTTTTAATATGTATATGTTGGGTGCCGCCGTGGCTGTGATGCATAGGTATGTGGCAGAGACAGACGGTTATGGAGGAGGGTGCCGACATCTACTGTAGGCCTCACAGGAGAAGGAGAGTGTTCAGACCAAGGGTGACCTACCAGAGGCTGCAAGACCTGGAGATAGTAGAGCTACAGGGTGGACAGGGACACGTTACAGCAAATAGTGGAGCTGTGCCAGCCACGCCTGAGAACAAGAGACAACAGAGGGGAGCCCATCCCAGTGGACACAAAGGTATGTGTGAGCTTGCGAATACTGGCTACAGGTACCTTTCAAAGGCCAACCGGGGATATAATGGGCATCTCACAGGCATCAGCATCCAGGGTACTACACCAGTTCCTGGATGCCATGTTACGACATGCCCATGAGCATATAAACTTCCCCAGATCTCAGGAGGAGTTGGCTAGCAATATGCGCCACTTCCACCGTGTGGCACAATACCCGGAGGTACTGGGTGCGATCGACTGTACGCACATAGAAATCAAGTCACCGCCCGGGGAGCAGGGTAGACGCTACATAAACCACAAGGGATACCCCTCCATCAATTGACAGGTCGTGTGCAATGCGCAGGGCATTATCATGGATGTGTGTGCTGGCAGCCCTGGAAGCTACCACGACTCCCATATCTGGCATGCCTCACAGCTGTATCAGGTATTCGCCAGGGGGGACATCACACAAGGTCACCTTGTGGGGGATGCTGGCTATGCACTGGAGCCGTGGATGATGACACCCATCAGAAATGCACACACACATATGCAAGAACGCCATAATGAGGCACACGCACAAACCAGAATAATCATAGAGCGTGTGTTTGGGATGTTGAAATCACGGTTCCGGTGCTTGGATACATCCGGAGCCTTGCAGTACTCTCCAGGCACATGTGCCCACATATTCATAGTATGTTGTATGCTACACAATATGATTCTGCGGAAACAGCTGCTGCAGGGACATAATGGTGTAGGGCCACCAAGCCCGCCACAACTGCCAAGGCAAGCACAGGCACAGGGCGTTCAGCGCCATGAACACACTGTGCCAGCCCCAGTAGGTAGACAGAGGCGCATCCAATATGCCTACGCCCTGGCAAAGAGGGAACGCATAGCACATACTTTGACAGTGTAGGCCCCATGGACTGACACCTCCTTACCTGCACACACAGTGAAATGGACGCCACACAAACATGTCCGCCCGTAATGTGTACCGTATGGGCGGACCTATGTGTGACTCCAACAAAGGCAGCACCCAAACACTGCACACCCAATAGCCAGCAGAGCATGGAACGCCAACACCTCAACCGCACGTCGGTTCTACAGCAGACGGCGTAGCCGTATGCTGCCACTATCGCCGCAAGTCGACTACATATGTACTTATGTGCATACACAGATACGGAAATAGATATCAGTACACACATAGAAATATATGTACACATACACAGATATAAAGTACAACAGGTTAATATGGAACCCAGGGATGCAAGTTTACAGATAAGTAAGACGCGAAATCCCCACATAGTAAACATAGTGAACGACAACCCGATCATCCGGGAGGGTGGGCAGAGCAGGGAACGCCAGCCATGGAAATGTCAACCTGCATCAATACATATCCGCGGGTCGGGATGATCGCCAGGCCACAGTACAGTAACGGGATATGTGCGTGTCATATCCATAGGATATGAGTGCGGAGGTACACACCGCCGCCGGCGATGCGGCCAACGTAGGTACTGTGTGCAACCGTCGGTGCGAAAGCGGCAATCATACCTGTCAAGTGTACGTCATTATGAGGAACGTACCTTATTTGGGGTCTAAAACAGTTCATGTTCCGCGCAGTTCCTCAAAGTTCCACATTGAAATAGTCTGTCAAACATTCATTGTTAGGAATGTATTTAAATGAAATCCTGGTAAATAGAAATTAATCATAGTAATTCATTAAAGGTTCTTCTTTGTAAGTAAATCAGCATATTTTAACCATCCTATGACCTTCTTAGCTGAAGTTGTTAGTAAGCCATTAGTATGTGTTCCACATTTTGCCCATTTGTTCCACATTATGAACGTGTGTGTTCCTCATTTTGGAAATGGAAGGTTGAGAGCTATGGCGGCAATATGTGTATGTGTGAGGTGAGGTTGTCGTGTGTTCCGCTGTGTGTGTAATGTGTGTGCCACTGTAAAATGTGTATGTAGGTGACATGTCACAGGCGGAGTGTAATAACATGCGTAGGCATACAGTACATGAACCATAGGCATATGTACAGCAGTACCCACAAAGTAGTACTGACATCTCCTCAGTGGCTAGGCGCGTGGCGACGTAAAACGATGCAAAGCGGAAATGTCCCAGAATGTACCACAGGACCATAGCCAACAGGAGATGCAAAGGACGCATGTACAAACCATGACCGTATGTATGGCGGCCATATGGTAGACTCAACACGATACGTCGGCAACGTTACACAGCATCAGGCATGTACGGCGAAAATACAAATGTGCTATCCCGGCACCGATCGTGGACACTTACGGTCCCGTAAATACCGCTGTGTGTTCCACGACCGTTAAGCAAGCGCCACACGAATAGGAGGCTACCGGTAGCATACAGGCCGTCCCAAGTACAGGACCACAATCACCGTAACTATCAGTGACAAAATGCCAATGGATAGTAGGCACGGACGAACATCCGCAGATATATAACCGATGTGAAGGAGGAATACGTGCAGGAAGCACACATGCAGGTGATACCGACGCCACACGACATCAACAAAACAAACATTCCCAGAACAACAGACAGGTAACCTGCAGCTCCCCAAGCAGGGATGGAGCACACACACAAGCATATCTTGTATGTATAAATGCAAGACCCACACCCGCACTGCCACCCACATCCGCAGATATACCCCATCGCACATATCAAAGGGATAACAGCCAAAACCGTAGCAAAAACATACAGGCAGTCAATGACAGCGGCATACCCGCAACAAGCCGCGTGGGAAACACTAGCAGCAGCTGATGCATCCTTGCATCCGTTGTGTACAGGAATATAACAGCTATGTTACACATCTGAATGCACAACGCCATCGACAGACGCCGCCAGGACACGGACACCCACATGTCGAACAGAATACCATACCCAACACACACAATCCACGACTAACACCACAGCGTAATGTACCTGACACCACACATAGCGTATGCAGTCACACAAACATGATACAATACATACCATCCCCATGAAGGTAGTGCAAATAACTAACGGCCACACGAGGAATGAACCATGGCATAGTTTCGTGGGTAACGTACGAATGGAGGAGGATCACCAGTGATATGCGCATAAGTACACACCGAGGAACAGCTATTGGCGTGATGAACCCACATGCCTCAGGTGACGACGAATAAAAGGAAGACTCCCTGGATATTCAAACCGTATGTTCATACCAAACACAAAGTGAATCGAAAGCAAGCAGTTAGAGGAAAATATTGACGAATACAGAAGCAAAGGCCGGAAAGGTATGTTGAACCCACGAGATGTACTGGTGTGTAACGCATGATACGTATGACTAATCTGCACTGTATGTGAACGATGTGTGTAAGTAAAGATACCTGTCCATTAGGCAGAGAGTGGTGAAAGGTGGTTATGTAATGCTAAGCCGCGGAGCATACCAACGACTGTGGACAACGTGTGCACAGCAGTGGGATAACATGTACACAGCCGTGATAACCCAAGGTCCGCCATAGGGATTCCAAACACAGAACAATGCCACCACCCACGCTGATGCTGTCAGTGGATATCGAACAATGAAGTGCCACAGCAGGGGATAGGACATGTATGTATAGTGTCACAGCACACATGTGCATGGGCATATACCGTCGATGTCATACGGAATGTGCGCACGACGTGCACGTATCCTCGCAGTAGGGGTGACTATGTCAATTATGTGTAATGCAAAGCTGTCATGATGGATATGTTCAGAAATCATAGACAGTATCACAGGCATAGCATGCATGATGGAGGGATGGCCTAATGTTATGTACATAAACAAGATATGTATGGCCTGCACATATGGGACAGAGTAGTAGCAGAATAGGTACCGAAATGGAGGGAACAGCAAGTAACCATGTCCAAACGTTCCGTAGCGGGTGCAATGTGTGCAACAATGATGTCCGGCAGGGCCGTGTGTAAACACATGTGCAATGTACACAGTAGTGTCACCCCCCCCATGGTAGTGTCCACTGAACGGCAGAGGTGGATGTCAACTGTATGTCTATACAGTACATCCGCTGTGGTGGTACCATGGGTCTGTGTCACCCTAACAGCAAGGGAGCTATCACATGACTAGTGACACAGTGTGTCCCTGTGGGATGTGCACAGGACCTATGTCCCACAGCACGGTGTGTGTCCAGTCTGTGGACGTCACACAGACGCCCAGGCTGAGCAATGTGGCATGTGTGCACACATGCAGGAGTGCTCCTCCCACCCTGCCCACTGCAAACGCCATGTAGGAGTACTACATGCATCAGTAATGCGGAGAACATGGCCCATGGCAGAGTAGATGACACCCCTGTGTTAGTGGTATGCAGGTGAGTACAGATGTGTTTCATGACTGTCATTTGCATATGTAAACTGTCTGAGCCGGGTAGACATCACGGCATGACTATACTGAGACATGTAAAGTTGTATCCATTGTGTAAGGTACACCACATATGTGTTATTGTAACACTGCCCGCGTGTACATGTGTGTATGGCACAGGTACAAGGGCACCCAATGTATCAGCTAGACATACGGTCCAGAAATGCGTGGCCCTGCACATGTGTACCCACGCCATAGTGGAATATGGCAACCACAGCACCATGTGGGGCATGTGTGTACAGCAACCATGTACAATGTGATATGCATGTATAGGGACAGTATCCATGTGATACACACTGCATGACTGTCACTATGCAAAGGTGATGTGTATGCACTATGTGTGATGTAACTGATGCAATGATATCTACATGATATATCTGACACACTGACACTTGTATGGTTGTTAGCAGTATGAGTAGGATGAGCTAGAATGCTGCCAGGTATGTAGATGTGGTATATGTAGGCATGGACAATACTCTGTGACAGCATGTAGTGTATGTAAGCAAATAGTGAGCATGAGGGGCCACATGACTGAGGACTGTGCAATGTCACACGTACCTGACTTGTAGTTAGCATGATATGCCTGCACCACTGTGTGACCTGTACAGGAGGCACATGGCATAACATCCTGAGACATAGGGTACGATGTGATGCTGGATGTGTACATTGGCAATACCATAAAGTGGAATGGCGCTGAAGGGCAAAGAGCGGATAATGTCTGATTTGATACCCTCTGTACCACACCAACCACCCATGCAATGGTATGACAGGTGGCCAGCATGTGGATGTGGTGTGCTGTGGCGCACAGAAGCCCAACAAGGGTGCCAGTAAAGGCATGGAGGTTGTCAATGAGTGTGTGAAGCATGTATGTGAGGATGTGGCCCAGTGCCATACTGAATGGCCCAGTCATGGGTGTACAAATGCAGCCCCATACGTGCAATGCAGTACCACCCATGTGTAGTGTGATAGATGTGGTAGTGTGGTGGTCAGGGTACACAACGTACATGAATGGGCTAGCAGTCAATGCAGTGTGCTGCTGCAGAGACATGTAACAGCCAGGTTGGCGGGATACAACAACTATGGAGATCGGAGGTGACATTGGGACCGTGTTCTCGGACATAACGTGTGCATGGCAGTACTATGTATGTGTCCACAGGGTTAATACAATGTCCAGCCATGGATTGGAACCCTGTAGTGAGTGAGAGTGTGTATTGTTGGTAGGTACCCTATTGGCAGGCACGATGCCAGCAACATCTGTGTTGGCAATGCCTGCATGACTGTTGTATGCTGCATTGAATATGGATGTAGTCAAACAGCAGAGACATACCACCACACTGCGTGAGGGCCCACACTGCAATGTATGGCAGTCATGTGTAGGTAGCTAGCTGTGGAGTATGTGATGCACCATGAGGACACACCATGACTGTCAAGTGACACACCACACACATGTGAACATAACTACCATGCAACAGCCTGCACATGTGCCCATACAGCATGTGTGCATGGAACAGGAATACCACTGTGGCGTCTGTGAAAAGGCCAGTACCACCATGTCTCTGTGTGGAATAGCATGGTCCCTACCAGTGCGTAAATGTAGCAGAAGTGCACTGTGATATGTGTTGGCATAGTCACGTAGACTGTCCATCGTACGGGGTGCCATGCCATCAACTACCTCTGTCAGTGGATGTCGGTAGTACCGGCTGTAGAGCGTATGTACCATGCATGCTGTGATGGTATGTGTCTAGGGTGTGGCTAGCAGGGCTGAGAAGCATTTGGGGGTGT
>NC_056735.1:1339789981-1339814636 GCF_019279795.1 Protopterus annectens | reverse complement strand
ATGATTGCTATGAATATCAGTGATAAAACACCCCAGAAACAATTTGCAAGGGTATAGGGCTGTGACCTGCAGATCCTGCACCCTTTTGAAGTACCAAAAGAACAAGACATAGAGGGGAGTCAGGCAAGGTATGGACATGAAATGGGGGGATGGTTGTGCTTTTATCCCAGCCCTCGGTACTCCCAATTGAAGTGAGGATAATTGGAGGGGCTCAGGACTATAACAATGGCCACGCTTGAACATGTACAACTATGGTAAGTTGATTACGCAACTGATTTTCCCTCATCCATTGCTCCAGTAACCATTTTGAAAAAGTCAACAAGTTTAAGCAGGCAGGCTTTGTCCTTGACAAGAACAAAGTGGACTGGATCAAGAGTTTGTAGGCTACATATGTCGTTTTTTAATCATTCCATAAAGATCTTCTCCATAGCCTTACAGATGAGGCTGGTTAGACTTATGGATCTATAATTACCCAGGACACCCCTCTTTTGTAAAGTGGGGGTGGGGGGTTTGCTGCTGTCCTTCATTCGTCTGGTACAAAACCTGTTTGGAGGCTGATATTGAATAGCATCTGTAGGGGATTTGACAGGTTGTGTTTAAGGCTGACCAGTAGGTAGCCTGGTATGTTATCTGGTCCTATAGAAGCAGGGTTCTTCACCTTGGAAGGTGCTTTGGAGACTTGTTCTTTTAAGATTTGTGGCTGCATTTGATCTGGAAATGTAGTGGGGTGAAGTTAGAGCAAAATGAATCCACTAGTAGATTGTCTGTTTCCTCAAGGTCTGAGGATGTGATATCATTTACTATTCACTCTCTGGAGTGCTGGGCTTTGTTTCTGAACTTTCTAAATTAGTTAAAGAAGGCCTTATAGTTGTCTTTTGCCTGGGTTGCTATTTTTACCTCCTATCTAGCTTTTGTTGATTTGATCATGGACTATAGTTCCTTGTTATGTTTAGCCAGCATCTTCTGGCATTTTTGTTTACTATTGTGTACAATGAGTTTTTTTTTCTTTTATTGTAGATCATGTTTACATTTGGATTCCACCATTTTCTGGAGATGTGAACATTGGCTCTAGATGATTGTCACTACTCATGCAACACCCTGACCCCATGTATAAAAATGAGGGAAAAGGTTGTGAATGTGTTACTAGATTTACTTGGGGGGGGGCAGATGGATCTATGCATCTATTCACATGTGCATAAAATTTGGCAGTGAAGGATTCTGCATACAGCTGGGTCATCTGGCTCAAGGAGAATGTTGAATTTAGCCTAATCACCAATCAGTTTTAGTACATTAGACTTCAAATAATCTCTAACTACTGAGGTATTTGAAATTGCTTTTAATTTCAGTCTTATGAAGAATGTGGCAGATTTATGGTCTGATTTGACTAGAGAGGGGGAGAGGAAAGGGAACAGAGCAATTTCATAATGGTGAAGACCAAGTCCACAATATTGTCTCCCCTAGTTGGGGAACAGACTAACTGGTCCAGAGAAGTTTGGATTTGTGAAGGGCAGACATCTCTTGATAGAGGAGTATTTGAAGTTCCCTAGTAAAATGGTGCTTGGCCTAATGCATAAGGGCTCCATGCTAATCTGGTTGGATGTATGGACTGAGGGAGGTCTGAGGCATAGAAGGGGTTACATAGTTAAGTAACGACCAAAGCCAGTAGAAAAGACCCAAAGTTTAATGTAAAATGTACAAAAACTAATACAAGCTCCAGCTCCTCGGCCAAAAAGGCCTTTCAAGAGTCAAAAAGCATAACATCAGCATACAATTAAATACATCACTGCATTAAAAAATCCACCAATAAAAATAATTAAATTAAACAATCAAATAAAAAAACAATCAAGTAAAATAAAACAATTCAGTTCAAGAGCCCTGTACTTTATAGAAACACTTTCCAATTGCATTCTAAATTTAGGCCATTAGGGGTCAGAGTACCATATTTCTTTTTTTTCAATAATAATTCTTTATTTTATTTTTTCCAAACAACTAATACAGTACTACCAACTACTTACAATATGTACATGAATGCTTCCAACAGTTACATAGAATCATTATACATACCTAAAAAAAAATAATGAAGACAAAAGAACTAGTAACCATATAAGACTTATCTCAATAAAATTCAACAGTTATTCAGTTTTTCCTGGAGAATAGTGGAATGGAACTTTAAGCTAATACAATGTTAAAGATTTGTTCCCATATTTTTGTATTGTTTACATTTTTCTTATGATCACTAATTAGAAATTTATGTGCTAGAATATGTTTGGTGGCTACTATCTTGAAATTTTGCCATGATGTCTGTAAAGGGTTCAACCAATTGGAAGCTATATATAACTTCATCAACAAAAAAATATTGACTAGTATAATTCTTTGGGTTCTTTCCAAGTTGGGTGGTGGAATATGCAAAATCGTAAATTCCCAGGAGAGTGTGGAATGTTGATATCCCATTTTTTGTAGTTGAAGTTTCAAGGAATTCCAGAGTTTGAAAATACATTTACAACTCCAAAACATATGTAGGAGGTCGGCCATTTGATCTATACAATATGGGCATTTTGGTGAGTTCTTTGAGTTAAATTTGTGTAGAGTGAGACGTGCATAATATGCATTATTAAATATCATCAATTGGGTAAATAATAGCTTCTGAAGGGACACAGATTTTATGGTTAAGTGAATTGCTTTTAGTATTTTACTTTCTTCAATCATCAACAATTTCTCTCTCCAGTATTTGGAAATTAATATTTGATTATTATATTTTATTTCTTTAATCAAACCATATGCTGCAGTTATATATTTACATTCCTGTGTAAGGGTTTGCCACAAGTTCAGACACATGTTTAAATCTTCTTCTTTAATTATGTCATTCCCTTTACTAAGGTAACTTATTGATTGGTCATTTAATTGTCTTATTATAATTAGATAAAATTTGGGGAGATTCAGCTCTTCTAAAATATTGTGAATCAGGACACCTAAAAAAGGATATAAATCAAGTAAGGTTAAATTAATTATATGTGGGAATTTCTTAAGGTCTATCAGCTGGTTACCAATTTTCAGATTTGGATTTTTGTGAAATGGTTGAAGAATCATCATACTTTGCAAAAGATTTAATGAGTTAAAAAGATTTTGTACTGAAACTATATATGTTTTGATATGTTCCAACACGAAGTACACTTTAAGAGTATTTTTGTTTAAAAAAGTTAATGCCTTGCAATTAATATCCAATTCCTTGACATGTTTATGATTAAGAACCAGCCATTTGGGAACCCATTTCGAGTTACACCCATCAAAGTTAATTATTCTTAAAAGTCTATTGGTGTTTATTATTAAATAATATGTTTCAAAATTAGGTAGATCCAACCCTCCCCTATTTTTTGGAGCCATCAATTTATCATACGATATCCTAACTTTTCTAGGTTCCCATAGAAATCTAGCTAGTTCTGTATGAAGCTGTTTGAAGAATTTTTTGTAGATTTGAAATTGTAATGCTCTAAAAATATATAGTAATCTAGGAAGTATATTCATTTTAATAATTGAAGTCTTCGCCATTATTGGTAATTTCAGATTATCCCATCTTTTCACGTCAGATACTATCTGCTCCCAAATAACCTTAACATTATTGAGATAAAAATCTCTGTTGTCTGTTGAGAAAACCACTCCTAAGTATTTTATTTTTTATTCTGATTTTACCTGCCCTACTAATGGTAATAGTGAAAAAGGTGTAGGTGTCTTTTATGGGAATATCTTAGTTTTTTTTAAATTTAATTTATAATTGGAAATTTTTGCAAATTCTTCTATTGCCTTTAATATTTTATTAGTATCCGAAACAGGTGTTGTGCAATAAATACTCAAATCATCTGCAAAAGCAGCCATTGTGATCTTCGTACCATAAATCCTTGGAGCATTATGATAGATATTTTGTTTAATGTGCAAAAATAGAGGTTCCAAATACAAATTGAATAACAAGGGAGATAAAGGACAGCCTTGATGGGTACCATTTTTAATTTGAATTCTTTTTGAAAGATTCCTGTTAATGACTAGATTTGTATAAGGATTGTTATATATTTTTTTTAAAGTTGAAGTGAATTCTTGCGGTATGTTAAAGCATGTTAAAATGTCAAATAAATATTCTAAGTTCACTCTGTCAAATGCTTTTTGTGCATCAATTATAAGTGCGTAAAGATTATGGTTTTTATGGGTGGCATGAGAAATCATTGTATGCAGTGTTAATGTATTATCTATAGTTTGTCTGCTATTCATAAAACTGGCTTGTTCATCAGATATTATAGGGTTAATTACCATTTTCAACCTGTTAGCCAAAATCGATGTCATAATTTTCATATCTATGTTTAAAAGTGAGATGGGTCTATAATTATCCGGGTTTTGTCGATCAGTATTTTCTTTCGGTATGAGAATAGTTTTTGATGCATTAAAGTGTGGGTCAGTAATTTTATTGTTAATAATATAGTTAAAGACCACTGACAGTATTTTCCCCAGAATATCGCTAAAAGTTTTATAAAATTCTGTAGTCAAACCATCCGGTCCCAGAGCTTTGTATGGCTTCAATTTCTTGATAACATCAGTTATTTCCTCTGAAGAAATAGGTTTAATTAGGTTCATATGAAGCTCATCATTAATCTTTGGAAATATAATTTTCTGAAGAAAATCATTATTATTCTTATTTGGATTTACATCCTGTTGTTCACCATATAGTTCTGAAAATATTAGTTCAAAAACCTTTATGATATCTTCCGTATTGGTGTATGTTTTATTGTTGAAGTATATTTCAGGGATTTGGGAAGGTGACTTCGATTGATTAATAATACGTGCTAGTGCTTTTGACGGGGTCTGTATGTGATTAGCGTATTTTACCAGCATTTTTTGTTCATGAAATGATAATTTACTGTTTTGTAATAAAAAGTTTCTTATGACAATTTAATAATTCCGTTTCAGTTTGTTTACTATAATTTCTAATTAATTCCTGATCTAATAATTTAATTTTTGATTCCAAGTCATGCATATCTTTCACTTGTAATTTCTTGTAGAAAGTAGCTTTTTGGATAAACATTCCTCTAATTTGTGCTTTGGTAGTTGCCCATTCTATGTCTGACGGATGTCGGTGTTCTAAAAGATTATTTAATAATTGATTAAAAAACTCCTGAGCTTCTTTTAATCCATCCTCTTTATGCAATAGATATGGATTTAATGTCCAATTATAACCCCTAACATGCAATTTATGACAAGTATCTTTCTTAAAGGTTAATGTGATCCTGAAGTGATCCGACAAATAACGAGCTTGTATGTATATATAGGGATCAAAACACATTAGTGTATCTGATATTAAAAATAAATCGATCCTGGACCACATTTTATGACAGCTCAAATAAAATGTGAAGTTATTTGGATTCATTTGGTCCTTATTATATTTAAAAGGATCATAAAGTTTAAAATCTGCTTTAAGTTCCTGCAGTGCTATCACTGCCTGAAAAATTATAAGATCTATGGGGACTTGTTTTATCTAGTTTAGGGTCTTGGTATGTATTCCAGTCACCTCCTATTATTATATAATAATTGTTATATTGGTTTAAAATAAAGTAAAGTGATGTTATGAAGGTTTGCTGATTGGTACATGGGGCATATATATTAAGAAGAATCACCGGTTTATCGTAAAATTTTGTTATAAAAATGACATAACACCATCTTCCTTCTTTATCCATTTTAAAATCTAAAATTCTCTCTTGGAACTGAGTTTTGATGATTATTGCTACACCTGCACTATTAGTTGTCCCTTCCGAAGCTATTACCTCCCTGATCCATTTTTTATTTTTAATGGCAGTCCATTGATCATTAGCCAAGTGGGTTTCTTGTAACAAAATAAATGGTGCTTTTGACTGAAGAAGTAAATGAAAAATAGTTTCCTTTTTCAGATTCTGGAAACCTTTAACATTCCATGAGTCTATTATCCACATAAAAATACTTTTAAAATGTTAGTGTATATGTTGAATTTGAAAAACGATACTAGATTCCGGTATAATATCAGATTTTGAAATATCTGGAAGCAAACAAAATGCCCCATCCCTAACCAGTGCCTATCCACTATTCTCCTGGACCAGGACAAACATAGGTTTTTAACACTGTTTAGACTTCTATTGGTATACATCAATCCTAAATGACTATTATATAATAACACCCTAACAAGATATACAAAACCTATGATAACTACAACTAACCCTACAAAAACTAACCTACACATTCCCCATTAAACACTAGTACCTATCTACAGCTCTTGAACACATTAGTTAGTTAACACACTGTTATGTCTTACATACCAATTTCTTATTCTACCCTCTAATGATTTACATACATTATTAATTAAATAATTGGTTATATTATCCTAGAATAACTAACTGTCTTATCTAACTTTGCCTAGGTAAGTATAACATGTTAACAGCAGCATTGATAAAAACAACATCAGTAAAATTTTTTTTTCACCATTAATGTAGTAATACTGTAAGAAATATATAGCTAACATAATGCACAGAATCTCTAGAACCACATAAAATATATATCCTTCCATTCCCTTAGGAATAGGAGAATGAATTATACATGTTAACACATATAGATTGTCATAGCATTAATAAGGAGAAAGTTTTTTTTTTTTTTTTTTTTTGTAGTAACATAAACAATATAACAGTCATTTCAAAGGCAGAAAAGCAAACATATCAATAGTATATAATTATAACTGCATTTCTATCTTCAGGCACACTATCTAGAACCAAAATAGAATAACTGTAGTAACTTTATATTGTTTCTAACATTGTAGTTAAATTATTCTGTTGAACCATATGTTACAGCCCAGTTTAAATCCTTACCTGAATAAGCTGACATTTCTTTATACAAAATAAAAGTCAAACCTCTCTAAAATAGTCCAGGAGCCTTGTTTTGCAATTCTAAAAGCTTCCCCTGGCTCCACAAAGCTCTGGCTACTTCCTGGTATAAAAATCTTGATTTCGAGTTCTCGAAGGGGGACCCATTATGTGGACGGACTTCCGGAAGTGCCACAATGAAAGCGGACCCTCGGGAGCATTTCTATGACTTCCTGTTGACTCACAGACACACACAGTTCGTCGAGGCTGCAGGAGTTCATGAAATCTTCGGATTTAAGGTGGACCTGTAAGAAAATACTGGTTAATGATTAACAGGGGGCCTGGTGAGAAAAAAGAAGCAAACAAAGGATTTTGAAGCCTTGAGGTATAGTAGACATGGAATCCCAGAATCTGTATTGCTGTACACAGACTGAATGTTCCAGTTAAGCTTCTAAAGTTGGAAGGGATTTAAAAGTCTTCAAAAAGGTGAGTTTTGCTTCCTTTTTTGTAGAAATAGAATATTTGGCTCCATCAAATGTAAAGATTAATGTACTTGGATACTTCATCTGGAATTTTATATTTTTATCAATAAGAAATTTGCAGTAAGGGGCTAATGCTTGTCTGGCTTGTCTGATTTGCAGTGGTAGATCTTGACCCATAGAAACTCTGTTATTTTGCCACATTACAAAACCTCCTTTCTTTTTCATAGTTAGAATTATTTTATTTACATCCTGGTAATTCAGAATTTTGACATAAACCGGTCTAGGAATATTTGATGCTTGTGATTCCCTGAGAGCTCTGTGTGCTCTTTCTATGACTATTTGCTTAGCCATACCTGAGTCCTCGAACAATATTTCCAGTATCTGTGTAATGGTAGGCATTAGATCATTATATTGAATATTTTCCGGGATTCCTCTAATAATTATGTTGTTTCTTCTGGATCTTGCCTCTAAATCCAGGATCTTAGTCTGCATAGTTTGAATGTCCAGGTCATGAATATCTGTTTTTTTTTGTAAGAAATGTTATTCTGTCCTCATTATTGGATATTCTAGCCTCAGATTTATCTATTCTGTCGAGAATTTGACTGCATGTGGCATTAAAAGCAAGTATCTGGTTTGAAAGTGCATTTAAAGATTCTTGTATGGGTAACAGTGCTGTTTTAATATCCTCCATGTTAGCTAGCTGATCCAGTTGGTTTGTTCCTCCTGTTTTTAAAAGATCTTGTGGTTTTACAGTTTTCTGTCTTTTAAATGTAGAGTCTTTCTCTGGTGACATCAGCGTTGATAATTTAGTTTTAGTTGTTGTTGTGTCCATATTTTTGTCCAGTTTTGACATCTTGAAACAGAAATCAGATAGATCCTTTGTTTATAGCTCTCTTCAAAGTCAGGCAGACAATCAGCTTTAATCCTGTGAAATTAATTAGTTTTTCCTTCATTCTTTTGATTCTCAGTCGTAGTTTGGTTGTAGTAGAATAGTTATATCCGGTAATTAATGCAAAAAGACTTGTAGTATATCCTCAGGGTTACTTATTCTTGCGAGTAACTGGAGAGCTGTAGATGTACAGTGTCTATAGAAAGGCGGCAATCTTTGTCTCCCAGAGTACCATATTTCAAAATAAATAAACTCTCTAAAAAGTAGCTTTTGTTTTAAGTCACTGTCCATAAAAACATGTTTTTACCTTTTCCAATATGGTACCCTGAAAAAGTTTTTCATTCCCATTATGGCACAAAGAAAAGTGCATGGCAGCTAAATTTTCCACTCTTTGATTCCTTATGTCCCTCAGATGTTCTAGAAGCCTAGTTCTAAATGTTCTTTTTGTTTCTCCTATGTAAAAAAAAAGATTACACGAGCACTTCAGGGCATATACTACCCCTTCTGTGCTACAACTCCTTAGGTGTATAAATCATATTATTAATTCTGTCAAAATATTGAACTACATGTGTACAACCAGAACAATGCTTACAAGGAGTAGTACCAACTTCTCCCACATCCCTGTTCCTATATAGAACAGGTGTGGTATAATATAGCAATAACCCATGGCTGGGTGTGGGTAATGTTGGATTTACCCATGGTTGGCGTGGTTTGGTCATGAGGGTGAAGCCCGAGTGACCAAACAATGCCAATCGTGGGTAAATCCAGCATTACCTACACCCAACTGTGGGTTATTGCTATTATACAATGATGTTAGTTTTGTGTTGTGTTATGTTTGTGTTGCTGTTATTTAGGTTGTTGTTTGCTTACTTTGTATTCTTCCACTTTTTGTGAGATAAAATAATCCACACTTTGAGTTAGTTAGCCACAGCCCCTCTGATTTATCTTGAACTTTTGAGAATTATATTCCAAACAATAGGAGGTGACATTGTATAATAAGTGTTATCCACCACTCTTCTCCAAAAGGCATTCATTTTCAAAGGGATTAAGAGGGAAGAGCTAAAAATTAAGGCAAAATCTGGGACACTTGTAAGGTACTCAGCTACCTACACTTCTCGACTTCTTTCTCAACTATAGATGATAGAGGGGAGTTTTAAATAGATGAGTGTGATTAAACTGGGGCTGTCCGTTTGACTACTAGTAGGCGTTATTTGCTACCATTCATCCGGAGAACTAACACTGTCCAATGTTTATACTGTAAACTGTGAATATGTAAATGGTAGCAATACTTAAAGTACTGCACTATTTTTACACAAGATGGTGCTACAGTAAAAAAATTAACATTTCTGCCCGTCTGTCTAGAAACAAACCTATATACCAGAACTTGTGACAACTTTTGTGCTAGCTTTGCAAACCCTTCCCTCTATTTTCCTGAGACGATGCACACTTTATTTTTTTCACGCATTACGGTCAGATCTGGAAAATGGCTCTTCCTGATCTAGTGGTACAACCCTTCACCAGAACTGAGAGACAACTAGTTAAAACACTGTACAGCATCAAACGTTGATTACATCCTCTCCATTATAACGATGTCTTCAAATACTACAATACTTGTCCTTCAAGTTGCATCTAGCACGTCTGTCTAAAGAGGAAGAGCTTTGCCATGTGAATTGAAGCTTACATTTCTAACATAAATTGTACCTCCCCTAAGGGGCATCTCAGAATATCTGAAATACTCAGTGTGTTGGAGTCGCTGTTATGCTGTTGGAATATTAATGATCCAAAAACAAACCCTGATACATGGGCTACTTCAGATCGGACTTCTTCTACTTCCACCATGTTGAAGTTTCTAAGGTTCCCACAACATGACAGAATTAAGCAAAGTCTAGTTACCTCCAATTTTAGGGTCATATGACATCACAGAAATGCATTCAGATTGCACAGTGATGGACGAAGCTGTCAAGGAAGAGGCAATTAATTTATGTCTGTTAGTATTCTGATATAAAGACTCTCCTACAGAATGGACGATCTGCTATTTTGATATTTAGTGAAATTATTTTAATTGCTCTACGTAATAAGAAAAGAGAAATAGTAATCTGCAAGTGGCCCATCTTTTTGCTTGTCATACAAATGTTTCTTGTTAAAAAATAATAATTAAGAAAGCGGAAGAAATTTGTAAGGATGGGCCTAAAATAAGGGAGATTTTTTAAAATGATGCTAACATAGAAGGTTTATTATACAATGTTATATCCGAAAAGAAAGGCAGGGCTGCATGATTTCTTAACGGTCGGACTTGTAACGTAGGTTACTTTGGATTTACAATGTGCACGCTGGTTGGATTGGCCAATCAGCATGCACATTTCATGTCTTTTCGGAGATGACATTGTATAATAACTATAAACCAACATGTCCTTCACATTACGGACCCTCTTATAAGAAAAACATAATTTATCAGGGTGCAACCCAACTAAGCTCTTATCTTTAAATAAAAAGTCCCAATAATATTTCACAATATTAGAAATAATGTCAGCAAAAATAGTATACTCTGTAACAAAATACATAATTTTATTTTCTTTATTTCCAGGTCTACCTCTAATGTTACTATACCACTTATTATTTCTGGCCATATCATGCCTGTCCTCCTTGGCTAGCTGATTAGTGGATACTTTATAATATGCGTTCTGAATACAAGAGCTGTCGTAGCCCAGTTGTTTAAATTGATCACAAGTCTTTATAAACTCGACCATAAGAACCTTGCGTTCATTACAAAGTCTTTTTATACAAAGTAATTCTCCATAAGGTAAAGATGTCATCAAATGGTGGGGGGGTGACAGCTCCCACCATGCAAAAAGTGGTTTCTGTCCTCAAATTTCCTATGTATTCTAGTGTTCACCCCCACATTTACAACACCTTCCAATTCTAGATCTAGAAAGATGACCTTCCTACCTCTTTGTACTCGATCAAAACATAAATCAAACTGATTATGTAAATCACTTAAAAAATCATTAACCTTGACATCCCCCGATCACATAAAAATATTAAATCATCAATGTATCTATAGTATCAAACAACATGTTTTTTATAAAACCCAATATGATGAAGAAAAAACATAGTTAGCTATGATGTGATAAAGGGTTTTGTTAATGGTAAGTTGGATGTGGAGGAGTTCTAGGTCATTTCTTTGTGTAATAAGCCTGGAAGTAAAATGTTGTTGTACGAAAATAGAGACACTGTCATCGTTAGTGCTTTTGTCTAGTATGGTGGGCTTGAACATGAGATACATGTTGAAACTTTGCACTCATGGGGTGTTCTCAATGATCTTGAACCAGGTCTCTGTGACAATGCATATATTGATGCACACCAGGGTAAGCAGTGCCTGTAGGAAGTGAAGTTTTTGCTGAGTCACACAGTGTTGAGCAACAGTATGTTTATGTTATTTGGATTCTTGACAATTTCATGGTCTTCCACTTGCTCCCAATTTTTTTTTTAAAAGAGCAATGTTTGTTTCTATATTGTGACCAAAATATAGTCCCTTAAAATATAATTCTTATATATACTACATTTGCAGAAGAAAAAGGTGTAAAAAGGAGCACACACAATGATGGTGTCTAACACAGTCTGTTGTAAAATAACAATTCTTAGATGTTTTTATGATTCATATCACGTATCCTACAATTAGTTCTGTGTACTTCTATAACCACCTTGCTAAGTCATTATACATATAACGTGCATTAAATTTGCATTATTTGAAATATTATTTGTCAACCTATCTTATAAATGTCTACAATATATATGTCCAGACTAATGTCATCCGTCTGCCTATCCTTTCAATCCAGAGAAGGTTATTTCCTCAGCCTAATTTCCACCACCTCAGGTGGTTTCCATTTTACTTGAGCTACATAGCCCTATTCTTCCCCAGCTCCATCTTTGGCATTTATTTTATCCTAAGTACACCGTTTCTGTATGAACAGCTTATGCTTACTTTTATCGCTGTTTTAATTCCATCACTTTTATCTCATTCATCATTTTTAATGCCTCTAGCTTCATTTTTTCTGCCTTTTTTTCCATTTCCTAGTTATAGACTTTGTAGCCACTGTCAAAAGTAGGGTGACCATTGCCTTTGTCAGCAGTAAGCCTGTTAATTTTTTCCAACCCAGTCAAAACATGTATATCCTCACATCTTAGTGTCTTGTTCACTATTCTATTTATATCAGACTTATACTGGTGTGGCTGGATACATCTGTATATTCTGAAAATATATGTTCCCATGTTCCCTCTCTTCAATTTATCACATCTCCAACATGTACCAAATATAGTGGGGGACATTTATCCTCCAACCTTTTGAATACATTATAGGCATGAGGTTCAAAGATCAGCTGTCTATGGGGGGTGGGGGGTTGGAGCAGCTATGGCCTCACATTTTTGGGGAAGAACTGAATCCCTAAACAAGAATGTCTTCTCAGGACTGACCCAACTGCAGCAGCCCTGGAAGCTGCATCCACAGCATCATAGCCATATGTTATGGCACACTTTTCTTGCTGTAATAAGATAAGAACTTGCTTGAGTAGGAAAGCTTTCTTGGTTTCATCCTGCACTTCCTCACAACTGTCCATCAGTTGCTAAAGGACATGGTCTTCGTATTTCAAAATGTGGGTTTGGCAATTTAGATCCCTAAAAGCCAGATTTGTAGATGCATGCACCTTCCTGCCATATCTGTCTACCAAACTAGTTTTCTTGTTATTTGTGAGTGTGTTACAGCCTGGAGTCAGTCTAGCTGATTGGTACATTCCAGAGACACATTGTGTGGATCTGCAATTGGATTTTTTTAATGTGACTTTTGGCCCCCGTTCCTACTGACCATCAAGCTTCCATCCAATGAGAGAGAGCTAATTTGTTCCTTCTCTGATGGTTTACTTAGAGCTGAGATAACAACTGTCAAAGAAGGCCACTTTTAGGTAACTATGAAGGTACTTTCTGGCAATTATCGCATTTTAATGGCCTAACAACCCTCATCCTTGTGCTGGAGGGATTAGTGATCCATACCACTGTAGAAATTCACAATGCTTTCCCAACATAGGCACCCACTTCCACACCCCCCTATGAAGGATGCCACCCATCTGTAGTTTGGTGAGCTTAATAATCATCCCTGGGCTATATATTTGCATTCATGCTCCTCTTCCAAGGTGACCAGTTTACTATATGGCTGGCTTGCTCTGCTCTCCCCTCAGTAAGGGATTACCTAGTCTTCCTTGGCAATGCCATCATATGCCATAGCTGCTAAGAAAGCTCATGTCATGTATGCCATACTAGGGGGTTTATCCTTCTTCACTGGTGCTGGCTTGCAATGGGATTTTATATAAAAAATTATGAGGATCACAGACCTTATAAAGATGGTCAGCTGTCTATTGGGGTGGGGAGATTGGGAGCCTGATTCCAAGAAGGCCTTCCTTGGTAGGAGGAACAGATACTATATTTTTTTGTGTGTGGGGGGAGGGCATCCCAAAATTCAGTGGCCCCTTTTTTGGAAGCCGAGGCCTTATGCACTTGCTATTAGGTTCATAGGTTCATAGGTTCATACTAGGCTATCTGCCCTAGGGCATTTATAAGCCTAGCCAGAGTGTGTTTGGCTTTCATCACCCATTTTAAATGAATTTTGCTATGCCCTTTTATGAGGTTAGTATACTGTGCCTCTGTCTAACAGTGACACAGAAGTGATACCCGGGGTAAACCTATGGTCTTCCATCCACTCATCAAGATTCCTCTTGAAGAGAGTCAATGAGGAACTCTGCCTAACCTGGACTGGGATTTTATTCCAGAGTGAAGGGAGCCTCTGGGTTATGAATCTGTCCCTCCAGCATGTCCTATTTATTTCAGTGGTGAGGTTCAAGTCTCTCTAGGGCGTAGCTCGATGGGATTTGGATTTTCTGAGGTGCAGCATGTCCATTAATTCTGGGTTGGACATGGTTTATACGTCAGGCACAGATCGCCTCTGAGCAGGTGGTATGCCACTGAGTAGACCTGGAGTTTCTTTAACAGGGCAGCATATGGCATCTGTTTGAGCCCTTGGATCTTCCTGGTGAGGTACTTTTGGGGTCTTTCCAGTTGCTGCAGGTGTCTGGTAAGGTACATCCCAAAAGGGGCATTGTATTCAATTATGGGCCTGATGAGGGATGAGTAAAGAGGCATGATGACCTCCCCTGATCTAGATGTGAATCCCTTCATGATTAGGTGGGCTATATAAAATGTTTTTCTAAGCACTTTGGCCACGTGGTTGTCAAATGACAGATTGCTATCAACTTGGGTCCCCAGGTCCCTAATTACTTCTTCCATACTGAATGGATTACCACCTATGTGGTAATTTGTGGGCAATTTGTTTTTGCCAAAGGGGATGACTATACACTTTTTGGCATTTAGCTTGAGGCCATGGCTCTGGCACCAGTTGTCTGTTTCCATGAGGCCCTTTTGGAGGAAGCTTGTGTCAGCTGGAGAGTCGATTATGGCGCCAAGTTTGCATTCATCTGCGAACTTGGTCAGCCACAGTCCTTCCGTGTTGGCCTGTACCTCCGAGAAATATATACCCAACAAGAGAGGTCCCAGGACTGAGCCTTGTGGGATGCCACTTGTAACTGGTTTGGAGTCTGACATGGCTCCAGCAATTCTAACCATGTGGGTTCTGTCTTTGAGCCAGTTTGTAACCCATCTAGTGACATAGGGGTTTATATTTAAGCTGGTGAGCTTATCTGTAATGCTCAAGTGGAGTATTGTATTGAAGGCTTTTGCGAGGTCCAGGTAGGCTGTGTGGACCACCTTCCCCTCGTCAATGGCCTTGGTGACTGGTTCAAAGAAATCGATCAGGTTTAAGAGGCAGGATCTGCCCTTAACAAAGCCGAAGTGGGTAGGATCCAGTGTCTGTAGGTCCCCAATATCTTTATTTATGAGGTCCATGAGGATCCTTTCCATAGCTTTGCAGACCAAGCTAGTCAGGCCTATGGGGCGATTGTTTCCAGGATCCATTGAGGCACTACCTTTGTGGAGAGGGACCACTGTTGCTGTACGCCACTCTTTGGGTACATATCCTGTAGTAAGGCTGAGATTGAACAGTAGTTTTATGTTTGGGTTTAGCTCTTCTTGGAGTTCATGTAGGACGCAGCCCAGGACACCGTCTGGTCCCATTGATGCTGTGTTTTCTGCTTTGGAGAGGGCGGCTCTTACTTGAGCATCTGAGATGTCAGGGGGACAGCCTTCTGCTGGGATAGATATTTGCCCTTTTGGTGGGAAGGGGGCGGAGAAGTTTGCACTGAACCTGTCAGCTAGGATGTTGGCAACGTCTGTGGGTTGTGTGTATTTTTTGTCATTTTGGACTAATTCTGAGCATATCTGGGAATTCCCACCCTGGTTCCTAACATAACTAAAGAAAGCCTTGTGATTATCCTTAGTGTCCTGTGCAATTTTTCTTTCGAAGCTGGCCTTAGACGATTTTATGAGTGCCATAGTTTTTTGCTAATACTGATCAGAGATGCCTTCCCTTTTTGGGATTTTGCTCTATCATGTAGTAGTTTCCTCCTTCTATTGTATAGTTTGTTTATAGCTGGGGTCCACCAAACAGGATGCCTGCCTTTGGAGGATTGGGACTTGGTTTTATTTGGGATTGCATGATCCATGCATTCCTGAAGGTGTTCATAGAATGTGTTTATAAAGGATTCTGCGGTATGGGACGTATTTTCCACAGGCCCGGGGGCTTTTAAGGATTTCACCTCGGTTTTGAGGAGTGTGAAATTTGCTTTAGAAGTTTTTCACTGTGGTTTTCTGGGCAGGGGGTGGGGTCAGGATGTGAATATCCAGTGAGATTAGTTTATGGTCTGATGTTAACAGTGAGGGATACACTTCTGGTCTGGAGCATAGAGTCCCCATGTTGGTGATGATCAGGTCCAGTATGTTTTCCTCTCTTGTGAGAGTGGTAACAAGTTGCTGCATAGCATTTGAGTTTATAAATTCTAGGAACCTTTGGGCTAGGGTGTTGGAGCTAGAGTAATGCTCCCAGTCTATGTTTGGGTAGTTGAAGTCGCCCAATATAATGGTGTTTGGAGAGACCTTCATATTTTCCAGTGTTCTCAGAAAGGCCAAGTGGGGTTCCTGGGTTTGGGAGAGTGGTTTGTAGCAGGCTATAAACTGGAAGGCAGTTTTATCCACTGTTAGTTGCACATGGATAGTCTCTGATGCTTCGTGCTGTGCCACCAACCTGGAGGTGTGGGTATCTTTGACGAATATTGATACTCCCCCTCCTTTTGTGGTTTGGTCCAAGTTTTGGGGCCAAAAAGCATGGTATGAGGTATAACCTGGTAATGCTGGGGTGCTCTCGGGAGCCTTGAATCAGGTTTCTGTTACTGCACAGATATCGATGTTCTCCATGCTAAGGAGAGTTTTGAGTGCGTGCATCTTGAGGTTTAGACTTCTGGCATTGAGTAGCATTACTCTTAGTTTCTTATCCTTTGTGATACCTATGGAGGTGAGTTTGTCTTTTGAGCTTTGCCTAAAAATGGCACTATGGGGGTGACAAGAGCCTTTGCCAATATCCGAAAGCCCAGGGGTGACAGGTGCAAGCCCCTAGCGAAGCATCGTGGCTTGTCAAGCATGTCATCCCAGGCTGACAGGCATTGGATCCCCTTTGAATGACACCAATACTTAAGCCAATTGTTGAAATTGATCATCTTGTCTTCATATTGTGGCATCATTCTTGGTGAGAGTAAGATGCTACTCAAGGTCAGGGTCATACCGGCCTGGGCTACATACTCAGAGAGCTCCTCTATGTCTCTTTTCATGTAGTCCAGGGAGGTACGTCTCAGGTCATTCACATCAGCATGGACAATGACTGAGTCATATTTGTACTTGCCTTGGAGTGACCTGAGTGCTTGTGTTATGTGGCGGATCCTATTGGAAATGTTCCTTCTTAAGTGAAAGAGTATATACAAAGGTCAGGGCCTCTGGTGGAGAATCAGAGGCCAGAGTGTCCTCAATACCTGTATCATAGCACAGGAGGGAGGACATAGGAGATTTAGATCCTCTTTCACCATACCAACATAAAAACTCAGAATAAAGAAAGCCTGAAATAATTCAAGAGATGTTCAGAACATTTCTAATACCAGGGAAGTTAAAGAGTTAAATAAATATCAGTAGTGTTACATATTAAGTAAGTGCAGACAAGTCACAAAAATACAAAAAAAAAGCTGTGGCGTAAAGTAATCCCAGGTGTAAAAAGCTTGGTGTTGCAATGCTACTTCTTACACCTGATGCTTATAGAAGACTTGAGTCAAGGACTTTGGAAGGTACGGTGAAAGAGACATACAGAAAATGGAAGATATATTTCATCTGAAAGCTGCCTGTTACTAGGACTTATGGTAATTGGTGTGCTGCACCTTGCTTTTTGGTTCACAGATATTAAGTTTTATTCTTAAAGTCATGTATGCTGCAGAGAAAGCAAGAGATGTATAAACACATTAATATTGCTACCCTCCTTATAAAAATAACCCAAAAGACAAGAGACAGACATACCTACAGATTCAAGGAGTCGGAAACATTTGAGAGTGTTATAAAGCATTTACTGTTTAATGCCATGGGTGTGCTGTTAGTTGAAAGCTATCACCACAAAATAAAAGAAGAGACTTAGGAAGTTTAAACTTTTAAATGTGATTCCATTAAGAAATCATTCTCAGACTGATCAGGAACATAAAGTAGCCTCACTAAAGAGAACCGTGCTTTGAGTGCCCTGAGATACTGCACAGTTTTAAACTGCTGTGTTAGTGCTGACTGTGATTCATTATAATACAGCTAAAAGCAATTACAGGAGACAGTAATACGTCATTCATTGCCTTACGTAATATATACAAGTAGTTATGACTCATACTGTTTGAACTGCAATTTTAAGCAGGCAAATACAGCAAAAAATATTTTATATATTCTTGGCTTAATGCATGTTTTGGAACTTTCTATAAAAGTGCTTATCACTTTATTACTTTTAATACTCCATCCCACAGAATAGGTGTATTGAATATTATACAATGACTGGCCATTAACATTCAAAAACAAGCACGCTGATTGGCCAGCGCAACCAGCATGCCAGTTGTAATTCCAAGAATATACTAATGGAAAATGCCCAGACTTTTTTCCATTAGTATATGTCATATTTTTTTTTTACTTTTCTTTCTTTTTTTGCACAAAAAAAGGAAATGAAAGACCTGAAATGAACAAGGGAGATGGTGCAGACAAAAATAAGAGGATAATCAGGTACGAAACTACATGATAATCCTTTTATTTTGTCTGCCCCAGCACTCCTGAATGTAAAAAGTCTCTTGAAAAACAAAAAAGCAACAGAAATCTTCCTTTCTCCATTGCTGCTTCTGCACAGCACTGACATACTGCATAAGCGAGGGAACACAAGTCCCATATACATGCACAGTACATCAGAAAAAAATCAGGATACCAGAAAATCATGGAAGGGTGGCACGGAGGCATTATACAAAGACATTGGGCCGGATTCACGAAACCTCCGTGTAAGACTTAATATGTCTTACTCGGAGGCTGCAGTTGAACGGTATGATGTCAGCATGCTATGCATATTCATGAGGGCATGCTGAATCATACCCTAGGCTAACACGGTCCATGTAGGAAAGTAGGGGCATGTCCGAATGCCGAGTACTGCAAAGGGACATGCACCCAGAAGAGTCAGAGGCCTGAAAGTAAACACCCATGAGCGAGTCCTTAGAAATGTCAAGCAACACAACACCACACATCCCCACAGACTAAATCCTACTGAAAATGTGTAAAACATAAAAATAGCATTGTTATTTTTTTTTATAATTTCAAAAATGTTTGCCCGCATTTGCGCTCGTTTGCGCGGGTGTGCCCTTTGCTCAACCGCAGTTAGCAGACATTGGAAAGCATATAAGATCCTATATATGCAAATTAAGCCAAGTAGCAATAGCGTAGCGGTAGAGACGTTGGCCAAAGAGGAGGTAGTCACGGTTCGAGCCCCCACAACATCATTCACCATTTTTATTTAAATAAGTATGAAACAATCCCCTGACATATATATATATATATATATATATATATATATATAGATATATAGATATAAAGATATATACACATAACTATAATTTAAGTAAAATGTAATGAAATGGGCCATGTATTTGTGAAGAAATCCGACAGAATAATTTATAAAAAAAGGATTATTATTGCCCATAGCTGAGCAGTGCCTTAACAAGCTGCATATGAGTGCCCAGAGGTGAGCAGCATTTTAACAAGTTTAATACGAGTGCCCGTAGCTCAGCAGTGCTTCACACAGTGTAATATGAGTGCTCATAGCTAAATAATGCGTTACCCAGCGTAAGCCGTTTGAGCGGAGCTGTGTAGCGCGCCAACCAGCTTACCGGCGGGCAACATTGGGTAAGCTGTATCAAAGCCGCCTTTACACAGACACACCTCCTAGCCTGTCTAGACAGTAATAAAATAAAAAAAGCAATGCCAAGGGTCAAACCCAGGATAGTGTGCATCATAGTCAAAGTACTGAACCACTAAGCCATGACAGTTATACTGAGAAATACAGTATTAGCATATATATAGGAATGAATGAAAATAGAACCATGACAAAGCAGGTTTGCTTTAAGCTGATAAATATCCAAAATGGCCAATCACAGATAAATGCAGGGAAAACGGCATATATAAGCTCCATAGGTGGGAATACACACCATAACTGATTGTGGTACCCATTTGCAGTCAGGATGGCAGGTGCAGGAGAGGGAAATCACTTTAGAGCACATAGGTGGGGTGCTGAGGAGTCAAAATATATGGTTTGGCTCCTAGTCCATGATCATGAAGCACAACTCATGCAGGGCCAGGTTCAATGGGGAGCGTATAAGGCAGAGGCGTTGAACTGGTTGGCACATGATCTCACCAGTGCCACAGGCATTCCAAGGACTGGTGAACAGGTCCATCACCACCATGCGGACCTGAAGCGACGTAATGAGGACCAACTGAACCATTGGATCCAGGAGGCGCGCCAAATGCCCAATGCCCCACTACTGAGTAAGTATCCATGTAATTACATATGTAAGAAATGCTATCCTAGCCTATAGTATGGAGAGGTATGTTCCAATATTCCTTCATTTATATTACAGCTGCAGGTGTTCGTTCTGCGAATCGGCGAGCCTATGCTGATAGGCTGCTGAGGTTTCGCCACCAGGCAGGTTAGTAATGATTTAGCTGGTAATGTAATAGAATATAAGTGACACAGATTGTAAAAGAGTTCAGTGTTGTAACCCAGTAATAAAGGTGAAATAAGCCTAGAATAAAAATTCTGCTAGTATTGTTAGATTAGATAAGTGATGCAGCCTGGAAAAGAGTGTATTGCAATCCAGTAATAAAAATTAAACAAGTCTCAAATAGAGTTTCCACCTGTATTGTAATATCAGATAACTGCTTCAGCCTGAAAATGAGTGGTAATCAATCAACAAAGGATAGACAAGTGTCGAATACATCCTTGTAAATTCTGCCATATGAAATAAGTGAGTCAGCTAGAAAGGATTGTTGTAACCAGTAATAAATGTTAATAAAGCCTAGAATTAAGTACCATTCTGAAATGTAAATATAAAATAAGTGAGAGAGTGTGAGAAAGACAGTTTGAAGCTACCAAGAAAGCTGTAATAAGTCTGGAATAAAGGTATACTGCAGTCACTACATAATGAAATGATGAGACAGCCACAACCAAAGAGTGTAATGTCTTAAATAAAGTACAGAACCTGGACTGTGTCTGTCCCACAATTTGGATATGTTGCTGTACCCTTGCATTATGGAGATAGTATGGTTGTATGAAATGCTGAACATCCACAGTTGTATAGACCCATATAAATCAAATGTAGTAGGATGCTGTACCTGAACACAGCCAGATATGAACATATATGAATAAAAATGGAATGTATATTAATGTAGCAGTAACATCCCCATCACTAACATTCCTAAGGTTACATACAGGAAACTGTACTAATACATGTAGGGGATATATATCTGCATCTACTAGGAATGTACAGTATATGTATAGGTAGTGTAAGTTGTTAATGTAATATTTCTCCACCCTACCCTATTTTCACAAATTATGCCATTCCACACCAAACCGGGTATGTGTATTCACAATTAATTCCCATGGACATTTGTCCGGTTGGTTCATACATATCTGCATGTACCTTGATGCATGTGCCCTGTTCACATATCCAAACCTGATGGCCTGTTGCCACCAGTCAACCCTGCATGCTGTTGGAATGTGCATTGTTGTTCTAAATATGCATGTGTTATGCTTGCTGCTCAATGTTCGGAATTCATGGGTGTTTGGTTAATGGGAATACTGATGCATGCTGTTTCAACTAATTTTGAATGGTGTTGTTTGTTACTAACCCAAAATGCCATAAAATACTGCTAAACATAGGACAACAGGGAAGGCGGGTTCCAGCGGACCCACCTCAGCTGGCGAGTGCACCTGGCACCAGTGCCCAGGCCAGGACCTCCTCCTCCGGTGGCCCTGTGCCACCTTCAGGTGGTAGTGCTGCAGGGGATGGGGCTCACCCCCCCTCTGCAAGCATGGCAGGAGTAGAGCCTCCACTCACCCTCTATAGGGTCTGGTCTGTGGTGCATAGTGAGATCAGGCGTTCTGTGACTGATCCCCTATGCCAGCTCAAGGCGAGAGTGGCGCAACTCATGGGTGTGCCTGCCCATCCTATCCAGCCCCCAGGACAGCCGCGGCCTGAGCTGTGAAGGTGCAGTGGTAACTGCGCCTTCACAGCCCAGGCCAGGGCTGTGAGGGCACAGTGGTAACTGCCCATGGGTGGGGATTTCAGTTCCACTGTTGCCATCTGTGGGCTCATGGGCTCGCAATATCCAAACATCCGTCCCCGTCAATTGTGTTTACCCCCACATGTGTCATACTCTGCCCTGTATGCATCTTGTTTGTCTTGTCTGTTAACCTCCCCAACCTACCTCCCCAAATATACCTACTTCCTGTACCTCACATTCTACTCTCACCTGAAAAAAAAAAAAAAAGGGCACTCTGTTCCCACAAAAAAATTACGCCCCGTACATAGCTGCCCAATTCGCACACATGTCCGATGGACATGTAAACTGATAATTCTAATTGGCAGTACAACATATTTTGTTATCCTCACCCCTCTCTCAGGGGTGGAAGGTTTCAGATTTCACACCAAATTTCAAATATATGCACAGCTGTTGCTGATAAAGAAATGGGCATCTATGGACCTTCCCTACACCCATCCTGCACATCCCGAGCTGGTTTTCCTACTGTCTTTCCATCTTTGTGCCCCCTTTTTCACCACTTTCCTATTTCCTCATTTTCTTTTCTTTAAAAGAAATTAGCGCGGGTGTTAGCGGGAGTAAGCACTTTTAAGCAGTAGTCAGCGGGTGTGCGCTTATGTGTGCTTAGCTAAGCATAGATAAGTGTAGCTAAGCGTCACACAAACTTACGCAAACCCGCTTACAACTGCTTAAAAGTGCCTTAGTCACTCTGTATGACAATGCCTTTAGTCTGCTCATCAGCAAAATAAAATACCCCTCTCAGTCTCGAACCCCAGACCTTGGAAACACTAGGCGGCATTAATTACCACTGGGCCACAAAAGATATACAAGAACTTGGTGCTGAAAGAAATATATCAAGAAATACAAGGAGTGTATGTAAAGGGAAAATAGGAAGGTCATTACACAAAGCTTGTTCTGTGTATCTTTACTGGCAATTCTTGTGGAATTGCATTACATTAGTGTGAGAAGAGAAACAGCCACGCTAGTAGGTAATAATGTTACAGTAGCACCTTACAAACCCCACACAGTATCAGAGCAGGATAAACACTGCCATATTTGAATAGGTAAGAGACCAGACCTCCCAACTGTGACTGATTTACAGGGATGTCCCTGATTTGCAAACATCTGTTACCTGTGCCCCACTGACTCCCTGTGAAATGTACTAACAGTAGGCAGAAAGGTGGGGAATTCCACGTAATGGTAACTGTCAATAAGTTAAAGTAGACACTACTTGCATGTCAGAAATGGTGTAGTAACACATATGCTCAAAATACCCCACAGTCACAACTGCAGAATATCTGAAATATATCACGGGTGTATCCCACTGATATGTACCTTTCCCTGGGGCTGGTCAAATATATACCTGAGAGTATCTCAGGCCTGGAAGTGTCAGAAACACACAGGCATATCAGCCTGTCTGCTGTTAAACACTCTGCGAATAGCTGTAGAATTACTTCCACAAGCATGCCCTTATGTAGGAGTACAACACAGAAATATCAAAGGATGTAGCCATCTAACATACTAATGACAGTATAGCAGTTCACAAGCACTGCATGTGCCTGATATTCATAATTGTTAGTACAATATACTTAGTTGTCCTCACCCCTCTCTCAGGGGTGGAAGGTTTTAAATGTCACAGCAAATGTCAAACATATGTACAGCTATTGCAGTTAAAGAAATGTGCAGCTATGGACCTTCCCTACACCCAGCCTGCACATCCCTAGCTGGTGTCCCCACTGACTTCCTGCTTCCTGCTTACAACTGTTTAAAAGTGCCTTATTCACTCTGTATGACAAGGCCCTATTACTGCTCAGCAGCAAAATAAAATACCCTGTAAGTGTCAAACCCCAGACTTTCGGCTCACCAGACTGCATGAAGTGCCACCAAGCCACAGCAAACATATAAGAGCTTAGTGCTGAAAGAAATATATCATGCATTACAAGGAGTGAATGTAAATGGAAAATAGGAAAGCCATAGCAACACATTCCAGTAAAGACAAATATCAAGCATTCAGTGAGTGAATGTAAAGGGAAAATACAAAAGCCATAGCAACACATTGCAAGAACTACTGTTGTATACGAGTTAATCCTCAAATCCCACAGGTAAGTATATACTCCCATGTAAACGGTGTTAGCATTAGCAGGTGTGAATTAACATACTCACTGAGAAGAGTGAACCGGAAGAAGCAACAGTCAGGTTTCAGTACAACATGCATTTCAGTGGCTACAACACAGCGTTAGATATGAGAGATATACCAACCTTCTGACTCACACAACAGTGTCCACAGCAAACCAGCATGGTCCCCACCTTGCAAAACTGAAAGGCCTACACCTACCTAACCTATCGTTTTATAGCAGTGTCCTGAAATCACAGTGAGAACTGCAATTACCACACAGCAGGCTGCATGCAATTACTAAATGCTGGCCACTAATTGGTGCAGAGACCATCACATGCACATGTGCAGATACCTACAAAAGCAGCCTGTACTGCCAGACCACACATGCAATAATATCATTGCAGCAACTGTAGGGGGAGAGAGACAGAGAGAGACAGAGACAGCAACAGAG
>NC_056735.1:1339734100-1339789481 GCF_019279795.1 Protopterus annectens | reverse complement strand
AGAGGTAGCAATGGAGGAAGGAAGATTTCCGTTGCTTTTTTTTTTTCCAAGAGACTTTTTACATTTGGAAGCACTGGGGCAGACAAAATAAAAGGATTATCATGTAGTTTCGTACCTGATTATCCTCTTATTTTTGTCTGCACCATCTCCCTTGTTCATTTCAGGTCTTCCGTTTTCTTTTTTTGTGCAAAAAAAGAAAGAAAAGCAAAAAAATATATATATATATATATATATACGACGTATACTAATGGGAAAAAGTCTGGGCTACCGGACCTTTTTCCATTAGTATATTCTCGGAATTACAACTGGCACGCTGGTTGGGCTGGCCAATCAGTGTGCTTGTTTTTGAATGTTAATGGCCAGTCATTGTATAATATTCAATACACCTATTCTGTGGGTTGGAGTATTAAAAGTAATAAAGCGATAAGCACTTTTATAGAAAGTTCCAAAACATGCATTAAGCCAATAATATGTAAAATAATTTTTGCTGTATTTGTCCACTTAAAATTGCAGTTCAAACAGTATGAGTCATAACTACTTGTATATATTACGTAAGGCAATGAATGATGTATTACTGTCTCCTGTAATTGTTTTTAGCTGTATTATAATGAATCACAGTCAGCACTAACACAGCAGTTTAAAACTGTGCAGTATCTCAGGGCACTCAAAGCACGGTTCTCTTTAGTGAGGCTACTTTATGTTTCTGATCAGTCTGAGAATGATTTCTTAATGGAATCACATTTAAAAGTTTAAACTTCCTAAGTCTCTTTTTTATTTTGTGGTGATAGCTTTCAACTAACAGCACACCCATGGCATTAAACAGTAAATGCTTTATAACCCTCTCAAATGTTTCCGACTCCTTGAATCTGTAGGTATGTCTGTCTCTTGTCTTTTGGGTTATTTTTATAAGGAGGGTAGCAATATTAATGTGTTTATACATCTCTTGCTTTCTCTGCAGCATACATGACTTTAAGAATAAAACTTAATATCTGTGAACCAAAAAGCAAGGTGCAGCATACCAATTACCATAAGTCCTAGTAACAGGCAGCTTTCAGATGAAATATATCTTCCATTTTCTGTATGTCTCTTTCACCGTACCTTCCAAAGTCCTTGACTCAAGTCTTCTATAAGCATCAGGTGTAAGAAGTAACATTGCAACACCAGTCTTTTTACACCTGGGATTACTTTAAGCCACAGCTTTTTTTTTTTTTTTTTTTTTTTGTGACTTGTCTGCAGTTACTTAATATGTAACACAAATGCTTTCTATGGACATCTCCAAGAATGCATGGATCATGCAATCCCAAATAAATCCAAGTCCCTCTCCACCAAAGGCAAGCGTCCTGTCTGGTGGACCTCAGCCATTAGCAAATTGTATAACAAAAGAAGGAAGCTACTGCACGTCAGAGCAAAATCCCATAAAGGGAAGACATCTCTGATCAATTAGCAGAAAACTACATTCGCTCATAAAAACATCCAAGGCCAACTTTGAGAGAAAAATCACTAAGGACACTAAAGATAACCACAAAGCCTTCTTCAGCTATGTTAGAAACCTGGGCAGAAACCCTCAGATATGCTCAGAGTTAGTTCACAACAACAAAAAATACACTGAACCCACAGATATTGCCAACATTCTGGCTGACAGGTTCAGTGCAAATTTCTCCCCTCCCTCACCCCCAAAAGAAGAAATACTTATCCCAGCTGAATGTAATCTCCCTGTCATCTCAGATGTCCAAGTAAGAACTGCCCTAAACAAAGCTAAAAACACAGCATCAATGGGACCTGATGGTATCCCGGGTTGCTTTCTCCGTTGCTTTTTTCAAAACTGTCTTGCTATGTTAAATGGGTTTAACATAGTGAGACAGCTTTAAAAAAAGCAACGGAAATTCTCCATTGCTTTTTTTAAAGCTGTCTCGCTATGTTAAACTCCTTTAACATAGCGAGACAGTTTGTAAAAAGCAGCGGAGATCTTGCTTTCTCCATTGCTTTTGCCCACAGCTCTGATGTACTGCATAAGCATACGCATGTGCAGTACATCAGAACTGCTGCAGAATACCAGACAGCTGCAGAAGGGCAGCAAGGAGGCATTATACAATGCCATTATTTAAGAAAAGTAATTTTTTTTCTTAAATAATGTCATTGTATAATAGCAATAACCCACTTCTGGGTGTGGGTAATGCTGGATTTACCCACGGTTGTCTTTGTTTGGCCACTCAGGCTTCGCCCTCGTGACCAAACCACACCAACCGTGAGTAAATCCAGCATTACCCACACCCAAGCGTGGGTTATTGCTATATTATACCACACAGGTTCTATATAGGAACAGGGGTGTGAGAGAAGTTGGTACTATTCCTTGTAAGCATTGTTCTGGTTGTACACATGTAGTTCAATATTTTGACAGAATTAATAATATGATTTATACACCTAAGGAGTTGTAGTACAGAAGGGGTAGTATATGCCCTGAAGTGCTTGTGTAATCCTTTTTTACATAGGAGAAACAAAAAGAACATTTAGAACTAGGCTTCTAGAACATCTGAGGTACATAAGGAATCAAAGAGTGGAAAATTCAGCTGCCATGCACTTTTCTTTGTGCCATAATGGGAAGGAAAAACTTTTTCAGGGTACCATATTGGAAAAGGTAAAAAAAATGTTTTTATGGACAGTGACTTAAAACAGAAGCTACATTTTAGAGAGTCTTTTTTTTTTTTTTTTTTTTTTTGAAATATGGTACTCTGACCCCTAATGGCCTAAATTTAGAATGCAATTGGAAAGTGTTTCTATAAAGTACAGGGCTCTTGAACTGAATTGTTTTATTTTACTTGATTGTTTTTTTATTTGATTGTTTAATTGAATTATTTTTATTGGTGGATTTTCTAATGCAGTGATGTATTTAATTGTATGTTGTGCTTTTTGCCTCTTGAAAGGCCTTTTTGGATGAGGAGCTGTAGCTTGTATTAGTTTTTGTACATTTTATATTAAACTTTGGGTCTTTTCTACTGGCCTTGGTCGTTACTTAATTATGTAACCCCTTCTATGGCTCCCTCAGTCCATACCTCCAACCAGATTAGTATGGAGCTCTTATGCATTAGGCCAAACACCATTTTACTAGGGGACTTCAAATACTCCTCTATCAAGAGATGTCTGCCCTTCACAAATCCAAACTTCTCCGGACCAGTTAGTATGTTCCCCAACTAGGGGAGACAATATGGTGGACTTGGTCCTCACCATTATGAAATTGCTCTGTTCCCTTTCCTCTCCCCCTCTCTAGTCAAATCAGACCATAAATCTGTCACATTCTTCATAAGACTGAAATTAAGAGCAGTTTCAAATACCTCAGTAGTTAGAGATTATGTGAAGGCTAATGTACTAAAACTGATTGGTGATTAGGCTAAATTCAACATTCTCCTTGAACCTGATGACCCAGCTGTATGCAGAATCTTTCACTGCCAAATTCTATGCACATGTGAATAGCTGCATAGATCCATCTGCCCCCCCCCCCCCAAGTAAATCTATTAACCCATTCACAACCTTTTTCCTCATTTTTATACATGGGGTCAGGGTGTCACATGAGTAGTGACAATCATCTAGAGCCAGTGTTCACATCTCCAGGAAATGGTGGAATCCAAATGTAAACATGATCTACAATAAAAGAAAAAAAAATCATTGTACACAATGTTTGTGTCTTTCGGCTTTTCCCGGTTAGGGGTCGCCACAGCGGAACTCCGGTCCGCTAATGATTGGTAGTGGATTTTTACGTACCGGGTTACCAGCCCTGATGCACAACCTTCAATGAAGGCACGTCCCATTCACGTATGCCTCCACACAAAAGACGTTCTAGCTGAGAATCGAACGTGACAATGTCTTGCTATGAGGCGACAATGCTACCGCAGCACCACCACCGCAGTAATAAACAAAAATGTCAGAAGATGCTGGCTAAATATAACAAGGAACTTTAGTCCATGATCAAATCAACCAAATCAAGATAGGAGGTAAAAATAGAAACCCAGGCAAAATACAACTATAAGGCCTCCTTTAACTAATTTAGAAAGTTCAGAAACAAAGCCCAGTACTCCAGAGAGTGAATAGTAAATATCACATCCTCAGACCCTGAGGACATAGACAATCTACTAGTGGATACATTTTGCTCTAACTTCACCCCACCACATTTCTAGATCACATGCAGCCACAAATCTTAAAAGAACAAGTCTCCAAAGCACCTTTCAAGGCCAAGAACCCTGCTTCTATAGGGCCAGATAACATACCAGGCTACCTACTGGTCAGCCTTAAACACAACCTGTCAAATCCCTTACAGATGCTATTCAATATCAGCCTCCAGATAGGTTTTGTACCAGACGAATGAAGGACAGCAGCAAACTCCCCAACCCCACTTTGCAAAAGAGGGATGTCCTGGGTAATTATAGATCCATAAGTCTAACCAGACTCATCTGTAAGGTTATGGAGAAGATCTTTATGGAATGATTAAAGAAGGACATATGTAGCCTACAAACTCTTGATCCAATCCACTTTGTTCTTGTCAAGGACAGAGCCTGCCTGCTTAAACTTGTTGACTTCTTCAAAATGGTTACTGGAGCAATGGATGAGGGGAAAATCAATTAACACCAAATTTCTAGACACCACAAAGGCATTTGACACCATCCAACACTCTGGTATTGTTGATAAACTCTCCCAGCTAAATGTAAATCCTTATATAATTTGTACCAGAGCAAACTGACTCACAAACAAAATACAGGAAATTAAGGTAGGCAGCTCTACCATCTCCAAAAGACTTCTCACTAGTGGTGTATTCCAGGGTTCAATTCTTGGGCCACTGTAGGTATTTACTTCTCATAAGTCAAAGCTAATGTTATGGGTTTATGGATGACCAAGTTTGCAGATGACTGTAAACTTGGTGACATCATAAACTCTCCAGAGGACACCAAAATTCTCCAAGAAGTTATTTCCCAAACAAATTTCTGGTATCATAAACATAGACAAAAATAAATGCTACAAATGTATAATAGTCTCTTTCAGCAAGCATGATATGCCCTGTAACTTTCACAATGACAATACACCCCTGAAACTCAAGCAAGTAGTTAGTAACCAGGGAACCTAAGCAAAAAACAAACTGTCTTTCAATTACCATGTATCCACTACTGTAAGAAAGTCCTTTTTCAATGTGTAACTTTAGTAAGGGTATGGTGTCTAGGTCCTGGGGATGTGATCATTCCACTGGATTCATCACTTATTAGGCCAATCATTTAGTATAATGCCTCCTTTCAGTATCATTTAGTACAATGCCCCCTTTCAGTAAGTACCTATCAAAGCAATTAGCACAACTTGAATGACCATAATGCTTCCTTACCAAGAAAATCAAGGGCCTGAATTTTATCTAAATATACCACACAACCTGAGAGACTCCAGAACTACATCAGTGGCCACAAAATTCTGAGTTATCAGGAGGGACTGGAAGCCCTTTCTCTGTACTCAGTTTGTGACAGACTCCTCTGTGGAGATCTATGTCTAGACTTTCATACCATGATTGATCCAATCCTATTTGAGCCTTTATTCGTTCACAGAACTAATGATTCATCAAATACTCGATTAAAGGGACTAAACCTTCATCAGCAGATAAATGGGACACATTGGCATGATAGATTCATATCCAAACATATCCCTCACAAACTTCCACTACATGTCAGGCAGACGAGCACCCTTGCCACCCTCAATGTAAACCTAGATAATTGGATGGGCAGCCGCAAATTCTCTCCTGGTCTATCCTGGCTTGCCCTCTATGAAGTTAGAAGGAACTTTTGAAATTTTGAATACGGTTTTTGGCTAAGCTTGAAATACTCCGCAATCTAATTGCCTAGCACTTATGCAGAAGGTAAAAGGAGAAACTAGCCACGAATGAATCCAAGACAACTGTAGACAACGAAATAAAACCAAAATCCAAACGGTTTATTATATCCAACAGAAGTAAGCGCTTTCGCGTAGTGGAACCTACGCTTCATCAGACAATTAAACATGGAACACTACAACCTTTATATAGCACAATGAAGCGGGAAAATTATCTAATTAAATAAACAATCAGTCAATTCCTGCCATCACATGCTTTTACTAAACAAACACTTAAATAGACCCAACATTTATACTAAACGTCACGTAACAAAAGTGTGTAAATACTGCATATATAAATATCATATCCTATCATAAAATAATAATAAAACAACTTGTACGCATTCATCCAAAACAAGTAGCAATTCATCTACTATGTTAACTAACAATGCTACAAAAATATTTAGTTACATGTATTGTGTCATAACTTATGACATTCCTATAAAAATATATAAGTATATACTCTAAATTAAATATTGTTTAACTCAAGTACTGGTCTTAGCGACACATAATTGTTAAGACCTGGAAACAAATGTGAACCAAGTTTAAAAATCCATTTTAACTCCGCTACAGCC
Organism: Protopterus annectens; assembly: GCF_019279795.1. Taxonomy (NCBI): domain Eukaryota; kingdom Metazoa; phylum Chordata; order Ceratodontiformes; family Protopteridae; genus Protopterus; species Protopterus annectens. The sequence continues at coordinate 1,339,783,014 of NC_056735.1, read as the reverse complement.
AATTCATTATCAGAATCTCCACTCCGCACTCTCTGTGCTAACACTTGTAATGCTCTGAAACAAAAACTATGTGAGGGATATTCCATTACATGTCGGGCCAGGGCATTGGTTTCTTTACATTTGCGGATGTCATAAAGGTGATTATAGATTCTATCTTGCAGCCTCCTTGTGGTCAATCCCACGTAGAAGGCCTGACATTGATTACAGGTGGCAAGATAGATCAAATTCCTGGTGTCACAAGTCGCATAAAATTTTGGAGAAAATTCAAAGTTAGTCATAGGGTTCCAATATAACTGTGTATTCGCTATATAGGCACATCTACTGCAGTGATTACAGGGAAACGTGCCTTGGGCTGTTGACATGGAACGTGCAGGCAATAAAACAGTACTATGATCATTACATAGAATCCTTTTAAGATTTTCACAGTTTTTAAATAAAAAACTGGGTTTACTGCCTACTAACATTCTAGTGTTAGTATCTGTCATGAGCACATTCCAATTCTTGAATATGACCTCTTTTATTGCACTGATGTCACTAGTATACTTTGTGATATATTTAACAGCCTTCCCATTGTTAAACGGTCTAACACTACCAGCGTGGTTTCTGAAACCTGTGAACTCAAGGTTCATAGACTGTTCTATATTGGCTGATGGATATGACGTACCTAAGGTGTCATGCCTGATACTCCTTACCAGGGTGTGATTATACCCCCTTTGCAGAAACAAAGTTTCCATAAAATCAGCCTCATCCAATAGAGACTGTCTCTCTCTACATAGTCTCTGAATTCTCAAGAACTGGCTTTTAATGATGCCAGAAAATACAGTCCTAGGGTGCATGCTATCAAAGGGAAGTAAACTATTCTTCCAAACTGATTTTCTATATAGAGAGGGTATAATAGAACCACTATCAGATAACTTTAGCGTTACATCTAAGAAATGTATTTCATGGGCTGAAACCTCACTAGTGAACCTAAGGAAAGAAGTAGTCGTCTCTAAATACCTCAAAAATTCATCAAAGTTTTCTCTAGACCCCTCCCAAACTATGAGGATGTCATCCACGAAACGTTTGTACAATATAACGTGTTTAAACATCACATGTTGGAATAAATATGTTTTCTCCCATTGTAAAACTACAAGATTCGCGTACGTATTAGCGCAGGGGGAGCCCATGGCTACCCCCCACTGTTGTAAATAATGTTTATCCATAAACAAAAAAATGTTGTTATATAGTACAATCTCAAGTAATTGACGTATCAAAATCATCCTGTCGTTACTAAAATGGGTTTCTCCAACCAAAAGCTCACTGACAAACTGTATCCCTATGTCATTTGGTATAGATGTGAATAAACTCTTGACATCTAATGTAATAAGTAGATGGCTATTAGTCTTGTCAAGAGTCAATGTATTGAGGGTATCCAGCAGATCATAAGTATCTCTCAGGATGGAAGGGTATTTGTTCACTATTGGTCTCAGCAGATGCTCCAAAAAGCTAGATACATGGGATGTAACCCATCCTTCACTAGTGACAATAGGTCTCATGGGCACAGGTGAAACCTCCTTATGTATCTTGGGAAGGCCTTTAATAACAGGTGTCACTGGATGTTCTATGTGTAGATACTCAAACATCTCAACGCTAATTTGCCTGCACATAAGCAAATCATGCAGAATGTCATGCACATTACGTATAATGGTATCCACATTACTCTGATCAATCTCTTTGTATGTAGTTGCATCAGAAAGCATTGACAACATATTGGTTTTATAATCCATGGTGTTCAGTATTACTATACCCCCACCCTTATCAGCAGGCTTGATGGTAATATCATTGTATTTAAGTTCATACAACGCCTTAGATTCTTGTGAGGTTAAGTTGTAAAATCTGCCCTTTTTTCTTTCATTAGAAAATAAAACGTAGAAGTCGTTCTCACACAGCTTAAGAAAGGAATCAACATGGGAAGGCATATTGGGTACAAAACAACTATTACGTCTAAACTTAGACACTTCATTATTCTCAAGCAACATACACTGTTTATCTTGAAAAAGCAATTTCAGAGATATCCGACGACAAAATAATCTCAAATCTGTTAAGACATCACTTAAAATTGCTAGATTGGCAGGAATGAAATTAAGCCCTCTGTTTAACAAATTAATATGTGAAATGTCCAGGTCAAGATCAGAAAGATTGAAAACCAAATTAGTCAATGTTTTGTCTTTCTGGTATAGTCAAACTTCTCTCCTGAAAACTTTCTTTTTCTTGGACCTCGACTGGTGGATCTCCCCCTGTTCTGAGGTATGGACTTTTTCTTGTATGGTAAAAAAGAGGCATTGTTAGAATGAATTATTTTAGGAATGGCTCCAGCACTGGGAGCCAAAACAGTCTGTTTCAAAAAGAGCATTTGTTGATTAGGCGGGGGCATGTCATTCATTGTAGATGGAACATTGGCACGCCCATCCGTAAATGGTTCGCAGGACGAACTGTCATGTCCTGGTGAAAAAGGAACAATGGATGTAGGTACTATAGGTAAAGTAGGAACCCTCATAGTATCAGCAGTTTGAATTACTGGGGTCACTACTACATCAGTCAAACCTGCTTCATGTTTACTGTCAAGAGTATGCAAACTATGAGACCTGGGCCAAACAAACACCTGGTCCCTCGCAAAATCATTGTGGTCCCGTGCAAGTTTGCGCTGCTTGGTATTTTTGAGTCTCTCACTAAATGCACTAACCTGCAAACATACATTACGTAATTTATTTAAACAGAAGTCAGAGAGGAAACGTTCAGTCAGTTCCCTATAGGCAGTATCCACCTTAGTACGTAGCTCATTCTCTAGTGGTAAGAAGTATTTTAAAAGCAACTTGATGTAACTAAATCCAAGCTCGATGTTCAAGTCTTGCCACTGTTTCAGGAGCACCGGGTGTGAATCCCCATAAGTGGGCATGCAAAAAACTCGCATGCCTCTGGGGATCACCCGGAAATGCAGGCAAGCTTCCAGATGCAGTCTTTGCCAAGTATATCGTTGCAATTGATAGATATCATCTTCAAAAACTTTCAACAGGCTATTAAATTCAGTAATATTCTCACCTGTGTTATGAATGGATGATGCACCGCTGGAAGCGGTAAGGTCCAAAGACAATAAAGTGTTAGAGTATAAATGTAAAATGCCTTTCCAAAAAACATTGGTATCCCTCGGCTCCGGACAGGAATTGGTGCTAATCACAGGTGTATCCACTGCTGACTCCATCGTGTGCAGGAGGTTACAACAATATCAAAAGAACTGAATGCAAGGTGAAGAAACCTCACTGCTGAATAGAACTCCTTTCAAAAACCAAGGAACAAATGCAGAAGGTAAAAGGAGAAACTAGCCACGAATGAATCCAAGACAACTGTAGACAACGAAATAAAACCAAAATCCAAACGGTTTATTATATCCAACAGAAGTAAGTGCTTTCGCGTAGTGGAACCTACGCTTCATCAGACAATTAAACATGGAACACTACAACCTTTATATAGCACAATGAAGCGGGAAAATTATCTAATTAAATAAACAATCAGTCAATTCCTGCCATCACATGCTTTTACTAAACAAACACTTAAATAGACCCAACATTTATACTAAACGTCACGTAACAAAAGTATGTAAATATTGCATATATAAATATATAAATATCATATCCTATCATAAAATAATAATAAAACAACTGTTTTAGTGCCTAGCACTTATCTATGAACCTATGAACCTATAATTTAAAAAAATACACTGATTATCTGAAAGCATTGCCCCTCTTCTCAGAATCATACAGGTTACTAATGAGTGACCTCTGTGCACTGCCTCAACAGTCTCTGTGCTCTCAGATCTAATGCATATCTACAAGTATAATGATAGCATAAACACCTGGCCAAGGGATCTTAATCTCTTCTACAACATAAATAGAACATGTAGGTATGCATCACAGAGAATACCACTTCTTTGTAATTGGCTTCCTCCTCACATAAAGCAGAGTACTTCCCTTACTCTTGTCAAACATAATGTGGATGAATGGATGGAAAACAACAAATTAACCCCTGGTTTCACAGTCATGGATAGGGGTAGCATGTACATGTTCTGCCGGCTCTGGATTATTCGTAAATTACAACAGATACAACTTTCATGGGAAGACCCTCACTGATCAATAGCCTAATAATTACCTATGGATCTATTAAGAGCATTTCCAGCTTCCCCTCCCAAAATATAACAGGAACTATCCCTCCAAGCAAGGACCTAGAGGCAAGGCAAGGGTAACCAAGCCAAAGGTAGAAAAGCTTATCAAAGGTGAAAAAATGGCAGAAACAAAGAGGGAGAAAGGAGACCTCTATGCCTCCACTTAATAGGGAGCAATTGCAACTAAACAAATGCCCTTTTATACCTCCCCAGCCCCTAAAACCCTACCCCATCCACTTTACCATCCTCACCAAGGTATCAGATTAGGAGGTAGGCTAAAAATTTGCTATTGACAATGACAATTCATAACTACAAACCAATGGGTAAAAAACTTTCTCCAGGAAATACAAATTCCAACTGCTGTCCAAACCCTGAAAGAGTGAACCATGTAAAAAAAAATCCAAAAATCTTAAACAAAGAAACCATAGATAATCTACCCTACAGGCAGGATAAAAATGTACTCCAAACTGTTTGTGGTACCAAAAAAAGATGGAACCTGGATATTCAAAAGTACCAAACTTCAAAATATTGCCACTGCAGACATTGATATCTATTTTAAGCCATTGGGCATGTCTAGTCACACCAGACCTCAAAGACGTCTACCTGAATATTCCGATATTCAAAGGACACAGGCAATATGTGAGATTTGTGGTGGGGAAATGCATTTTCTGTTAACCACTGTTTCTCCTTTGGTTTAGTTACTGCACTAGTAATATTCACAAAATGTCTCTCCCCAGTGACAGCACACCACAAAACTAACAGCATCTATTTACCTTTCCCTGGATGACTGCCTCATCCAGGTTTAATCTTTAGAGGAAGTGCAGATGGTTCTAAATCACACATCACAGTGCTTGAACAAGATTGGGTTCAAGCTTAATTTATTAAAGTAAAACCCAGAGGACAGTTTTTTTCTAGGGGTCTCCTTGACACAACTGCCTGCAGGCCGTTTCTTCCATCAGAAAGGGCAGAAGTCCTGACAGATTTCTTTTGAAATATGGCAGACAAAATCAAGTGGATTGCCAGAAAGGCCCTCAGTATTCTAGGTCTCGTAGTTTGGACTATACTTCTGCTGTCTGTAGTCAAACTACATAAGAGAAAGTTACTAGATTTTCTTTGGAGCATCTGGAACCAACAACCCAAATCTCTGAACACAGTACTACAGTGCCACCCTGGGTTAGAAGAGTTAGGCTGGTGGGTCCTATACTGGAAAGTCTGTTTCTGCATGATCTCCCTTCATTTCTCTTGCTCCTCAAGGTAGTTCAGAAGATAAAAAATAGAAGCCAGAATTATATTAATTTGTTCCCTTCTGGCCAAAGCAGCACAGGCTCACCCACTTTCTTCAACTTGTAAGGGAGAAGTGTTTTGTCTGGCCATACCATGTTACCCTCCTGATGCAGTGCAGAGGGCCCCTATCCTGTCCACCCTTACGCTATCATCTTGGAGCATATAATCTTACTTCTCTTTGAGCTCCTTTATTCCCATCATGTGCTAGATATCATGAGAGACTCTTGGAGGCTGAGCATCAAAAAATCTCGCCTAGCTAAATGGAACAGATTTTCACTCCAGTTCCAAAGGATGAAAATACATGTCACACAGGTTTATGTGCCTGCACTTCCCCAGTATCTCTCCAAACTGTTAAGTACACACCTCAGTAAAGGTGCACCTCGTAACCATTTCTGTTTAAGACTACTCTGGCATCCAGACCACCAGTCAAGCAGTCCTTGAAAGGTATTCTTCATCTTAGTCAACACATCTGGACCTTAGTTTCAGTCTGGGGCCTAAACTACATGCTGAGAAAAATTTACTTTACCCCCCCCCCCCCCTTTTAAACCATCTGCTTCTGTTTCACTGAAATGCTTTTCTTGGAAAATAGTTTGCTGATAGTAATGACTTCAGCAAGCAGAGTCTCAGAAGTCCAGGTCTTAATATAACAACACTTTTTCATTTTCCACAAAATCATAATTGCCTTGCACACTAATCCCTCTTTCATACTTAAAATGATTGTAGAATAAGCCCTAAATCAGACCATTAAACTTATAGTACTTCCTTCCACCCTAGAATAAAGGGGTGAAAGAGTAATTAAATACTTGGATGTGCACAGACAACTGAGGTATTTCTGGGACAGGGCTAAATACATTAAAAGGTCAGGAAATGTTTTGCTGAAGGTAAGAAAGGGTTGTCTATGCCCAAACAAGTAATTTCCAAATGCGCAACAAACTGTATAAACACTTACCACATGACCCATGAGAAGTCATTTATGGGCGAAAATCATAGTAATATCTACTCCGACTGCATTCCTGAAAGGGTTAATGCACAAAGGACACTTTGAAAGCAGCCACTTGGTCCTTTGCTCATACGTTCTGCATACACTGTATGCTGCCTCTCATTTACAGACCAAGAACAGAATTTGATTTGGCTATGCTGAAGGACATGCTGTCCAAGACATCTACCTTGAATTTGACCAACTAGCAGCAGAGGATTCCAGCTTTGTTAGCTTTCCCAGAGATTATGAGTGCATCAGTAATTCACATGACAAAAAGTAATAAAGTTTCGTAATCAACTTACCATAGTTGTACATGTTCAAGCGTGGCCATTGTTATAGTCCTGAGCCCCTCCAATTATCCTCACTTCAATTGGGAGTACCGAGGGCTAGGATAAAAGCACAACCATCCCCCCATTTCATGTCCATACCTTGCCTGACTCCCCTCTATGTCTTGTTCTTTTGGTACTTCAAAAGGGTGCAGGATCTGCAGGTCACAGCCCTGTACCCTTGCAAATTGTTTCTGGGGTGTTTTAGCACTGATATTCATAGCAATCATAGCAAGAGGGGCCAAGAAAAAAAAATAAAGATGGCCAGGTGTATGTCTGTCATTATGCCAGTAAGGTGGCACCTGCCTAGATAAAGAAGATGGGGGATCATCTCTAAAGTTCAGCCAGCATTAGACCTCAGCTTGTGACAGAGATTCTAAAGGCTATCATTGCAACACAGACCACACTTGAACATATAGACTTGATGGTATATTGACTATACAACTGCACTTTGTAACTTTGAAAAGCAACTAACTTAGCTACTCTATCATTCCTAACATCAAATATTCCTTTAAATACTGTGTCAGAGGTGGCATTAGTTAAACTAAAAAAAAAAGAAAAACAAAGTCATGAAAAAGAAAGATTAATGCTAACAGTCAGAACATGGAAAAAGACAGTACTCTCATTGTAAGCCTATAGACTAAAAGAGAATGACAAAAAGGCCCTGTCATTATAGGGCTTTCTATAACCTTATAAAATGAAACTACAGAGAGGAAAGCCTTGACAGCATAACATCACAGTACATGTCAGCCCCCCATAAAGATATTGCAGTACAACAAATTATGAATTAATGACTCTATACAGTGATGCAGGGACAAGGGTAATGCAGGAAAGTGGAAGACATCAAGACAATCATATTTTTTCAGCTTTTGGATGTGGATGTCCATTACTCCTGCATGAGGCCAGATAATATAACTGGATGCTTAATAAGTAGGGCCAAGCACACCCTTGCTGACCCACCCTACAAACTATTCATCCTAAGCCTTGCTACAGGTTTTGTCCCTGAAAAGTGGCACACTGCAGTTATAATGCCCCTACATAAGGATGGCCACAAACAGAGTTATAGTTCTCAAGGTCAGTCAGCCTGAACAGTCTTATTTGCAAGGCCATGGAACATATTATAACTGACCTCATAAACTACAATATCAAAACCCTGTTAAACTTGACCCTCAATACAATATCTAAACCTTGTTAACCTAGATCCTCAACAGTTTTTCAAGGGAAAATCCTGCCAATTAAATGTGGTTAATTCCTTTGAGTACATCACACATGCAGTTGGAAGTGGCCATTCAGTGTGCACAGTGTATTTAGATCTGTCCAAGGCATTTGACACCATACCCCATATTGGCATCATGTGAAAGCAAAAGGATTTAAAATTAGATCATTTTGTGATAAGATGGATAACAAACTAGATAGGATGTAACTCAATAGATGTCAAACAACTAAAAAGGACACAGAGGTTCCTAACCAAGATGATTGCAGATCTAAAGACCATGAGCTACCAGGAGAAGCTAGAGCCACTGTTTCTTTATTCAGTATAGTACAGACTATGCCTAGCCTACCAAGCCACTGGTGAACCAGTTACCCTTGAACATCTGTATCTCTGCAAGTCTAATACTTCCACTAACAGTAAAATCAAGGAGTTAAATCTTCACTAACAGATAAACAAAAGACAGTGGAGAAACAGGTTTATCACACAGCACCTCCCAAACCTCTGTAAGAAACTTCCCACACAGGTTAAACAGTGCACTTCACTAGCATCCTTCAAACATTGCAGAATGATTGGATGGGTCCTTACAAATTTACACTAGGATTAACTCACCCAGCCCTCCTTGACAAAGGGGTCATGGCCTGAAGGTGGGGACTGACAAGGTGAATATGGTCCTAAGACTAAGTTGCCTTGAAATACCTATGACTCCATAAACTAAGCAGATCCTTTCAAATTTAAGAAATACTGCTTTAACTGTAGTATATATAACAAAATATAAATATAAAGCCTACAAACATAAATAAAAAATAAATCTGTAGAACATATATAGATATATACATAGATATAGATATAGATATAGATATAGATATAGATATAGATATAGATATAGATACAGATATAGATATAGATATATGTGTGTATATATACACGTGTGTGCATGTTTTTGGCTACATCCTAGGTGGTGGAGCTGTAGTTTTGCCAAATGTGTGCCATGGGTGTGAATGAGTTCAAAAGTTGTGTTTTGAGAATAATATCTTGTATGTTGAAGTAAGGGTTTGTCAAATAGAGTGGTATGGCTGTAATGGCAAGTGGTGTTTGTTTTCTTAAAGCTGAAAGTTTCAGATACACTGAAGGTTTTAGAAATAGAGGTTTGGGGGCACTATTCCTTCATTCAGTATAGTACAGACTATGTACTGTGTGTCACTTGTATGTGGATTATGGTTAGGATAAGATTTAGGTAAGGAGATAAGAGTTAGTTTTTGTGAGCGTGTGCAGGTTAGGGTTAGGTTAGAAGATAGATTTGGTCTTGTGTTGATGAATGTGGTTATGTGTCTGTACCTGTCTTGTTTAGCATCAGTATTACTGAAAAGGTAGTTGAAGGGTTAGTGTTTTTGTGGTATACTGGGACATCTGAAATGTAGATGTCACTCAGGACCTAGTCAATGTTTTTACATTTAATTTAGGTGAAAGAACCAAAACCAGATACCAAATACAAATCCACAATTCAAATAAACTCAGTACATGGCAAGCAGCTTCCACATACACAATTCCCTTTAATTCTGTTGAAAAACTTGATAAAACAATTTAAAAAATACCACAAAATAAAAGCTAAATGGTTGAGCGCTTTTGTCTGTTAATTCGACATCTTCAGAACTGCTAGCTACTAATGCAGTATGCTTTCAAAAACACACAGTCCTCAAAACTAATATTCAGATAAGGAGTACATGCACCCTATTAAAAATCTACTAACAGTAATATAACCAGTGACCATGATACTTCTGATAAAAAAATGATAAAAGCAGCTTTGGCAATTCAACCAAGGGTAGCAGTGACAAAAACTAATATACAGATAAACAATGCATGAACCCCATAGGTTACATCTTACCCAATCAAAGGTCCAGAATGGAAAAATGGACCAATAATAAAAGCTGCCACAAGGACCAAATATATAGGGAACAGCAAGATTTTACCCAATGGTAATAAAGTCAACTAAAAAGTCAAACAGGTTGATGAGATTTTAATTCATAACCCCTGGTTTTCGAGACTAGTGCTCTAACCCCTGAGCCACAGCGTCAACGTTTATTGTATCGTAACTTTAACTCACTAGAAATCAAAATGCTCTTGTTCAAACGGGGGGGGGGGTTTGCCATCCAACTTTAGCTGCCAAAATAATTTACGATTCAAATGTCTTGTCCGCCAATAACCCACAATGGATCCCTCACTGATCTGTTTAATCAGAGAGCAAACAAAGAACCAAAAATCAACACATAAAATGGAATGCTTAGCTAAAGCACTTTTACTGTCATTCTGTTGGATACTGTAGTTGTGTTGATATATTCAACAATTCAAGGCATTGTCAGTTTTCCCCACATTGAACACTGAACAGGTGGTACATCGAGCCAGGTAAACCACTCTTTCTGACAGGCAATTAAACCTTCCACCTCTCGAGCTTTTACAAATTATTTTGTAAATCTGCAGAGTGTATTCAGTTTCAATAAACCTACACTGTTTGCACCTTCCACACTTATTTGGTATCATAACACCATTCCTCTCTTGACACACCAGTGGTTTCTCTAACAGATTTTTAATATTAAATCTGTTTTTGTATGAAAATGTGGGCTGGTATCAAAATTTTTCATAACATGAAATCAAAAAGTGATATACAGTACAATAGAAGTTGTTGATGTTACAATTTGCATAGCATGAGTAAGTTATTAAACTAGGTGTTCACACACTGTAATAAAACACTTTCAATTTAGCTAAGGTTAACAACACAGGAATACCATAAAGTTAGGATTGTGATATGTTACAGTCAGGAGGTATGAATATAGAAAGGTAATTAACGTATACATTTTGGTAATACAATACAAATATATCTTGAGGCATAACACCAACTTAGTGATACACAAAAAAATCTAAACTACTATACATATATACATATTTACAAAAATGTCACCTTAGTTGATGTTACTACTCTTAACTAAAGAGAGTGTTTAATAACTTTATGTATTTTCGCATACTTTGGGCAGCCACGGTGGTGCAGTGGTTAGCACTGTCACCTCACAGCAAGAAGTTCTCCGGTTCGATCCTCGGCTGGGGTGCCTTCTGTGCGGAGTCTGCATGTCCTCCCTGTGGTTGCGTGGGTTTGCTCCGGGTGCTCCGGTTTCCGCCCAAAGACATGCAGTAGGTGGATTGGACACTCTAAATTGGCCCTAGGTGTGAGTGCATGTGTGTGTGCCTTCTGTGGAAGGTTGGGCGCCGGGCTGACAACTCGACACTGTAAAACTCCACTGCCAATCATGAGCGGACAGGTGATCCGCTGTGGCAACCCCTAACCGGGAAAAGCCAAAAGAAGAAGAAGACTTTCTCATACTTTGCCATTTATGATAAAATATCAATTAAAGTTTTACAGTATTTCTGATAATATGGTTCTTTTGACTTTTGGTATACAGCTTCTTAGCTAATACATGTTTTTTAGCCATGTTCTTATATTCCATCCAAGTAAGTTTAGATCTGTCCAGCCAGTTTTTAGCTATGTAAAATTTTAATAGGGCACTTAATGTTATAGTGATGTAATGAATGGTACCCATTATGGATTAAATTATTTACCAAAATATTATTCAATCTAAAATTAACCCGGAAGTGATTCCTTTCCTAAATTTAGAAACTCTTAAGACATTAAAAATTCACCCAGTTCTAATCAATGTGTGAAGTTTTCAAGAAACTACTAATATCATTAAAACTAAAAGATACAATTACTCTTCTACAACCAATGCACAGCAATCCTGATATAAAACTAGCAAACTCTATGTTAAACTTTGATAAATATCCATTAATAAAAAATCATATAGTATGGGATTTCTACCAGTTACAAAACCTATCAATGGAAAACATCAAGATCAAACTTAAAGCAAGTAATAAATATAATGTGATAATAAAATAAATCATATACTTAGATAACACAATAAGTAAGGATATTTTTATAAATCAGCAAGATATCAAGATAGCACAACAAATTCAAATGTTGCTTCTATACAAAAAGAAATGCTCTCAAACACATATAAATGAATAACTAAAATTAAATATCAAAATAGAATCATATTTTCAAAGTATTGGGAAGAAAAATGTAGCAACTTGACAGAAAATCAGAAAGAATTAGCCATTGGAAACACCATAAAACTGAAGCCATTTAAGAAACGAATATACACTCAGATCATGATCTTCAATAATGCATACCATACACCTGTCCATCTTAACAAATTTAATCCATCTAAGTCACCCTAGTGTCCTTTTTGCCCTAATAGAGAAGCTGATATTCTACATATCTTCTGGAGCTGCAAAAAAGTTTATAAACTGTGGTGCTCACTGAGATTCCTCTTAGAAAAAATAGGATACTCAAAATCTACTTTATCATGGGAAACAGCGATACTTACATATCTTCAAGAATAATAATAGCCTCACTAAAACTAAACCAGCTCTTATGTATAACCTGCTCAATGTCCTTAGCATCTGTGATTTAAAATAGCCCCATGTTGGCACTGGTGTCAAAATTGGATTCAGAACAGGTTGTCATGGCACCTTGCAAGCCAAATTTAATAATTGGAGCATGGGACACTCCAGCCATTCTAATGTCCAAGATCTCATCATAAAGGAGAGACAATATCGAATCAGGATAGCCATGTTTGCGGAACATAACCATCAACACCACAAATTCTCTTAGACAATGTGAATCATCAGAAGTTAGTCTGGACACATGTATCAGTTGGCTCTTTATTATCCCCTTTTTTTGAAAAAAGGGGTGACAACTGGAAAAGAACAAATAGAAATTACAATAGGTGGGTTTCCTATAAATCCTAGTGTCCAGCCCATCAACACTTGATCGTACCAATACAATGTCCATTTTATAATGATCAACTTTCCAAGTGAAACGTAAAAGGTTGGTGGTCTCCTCTATTGCTGATACAAAATCTAAAACCCGCTGTTGTGACCCCTCCAAATGATCAGTAAGTCATCTAAAAAATGGAAATAGCCTACACAGTTCACATATAAGGGGAGTTTGAACACCATATCCAATTCTCATTTTAACAACACAGTGTTCGCAAAAATGGGGGCACATGTGGCCCCCATCGCTACTCCCACTTTTTGCTTAAAGAACTCACCATCACATAACAAGTAGTTATTATCAAGTACTGTCTCCATAAAGCTCCTAAGCAAGTCTACTTCCACAGCTGGTACATGACCAAATCTGCTAATAATCTCTGAAAACCATGTCAGATGCAATTCATGGGGAATCACCAAAACGAGACTCTTGATGTCACATGTTGCAAAAGCACAATCCTGGATGTTATCAGTGTCACTTCATTTGTCAACTAGGTCCCACAAATCTTTCACAATATATCTATGGCCCACCAAAATGGTATTTAAATGATAATCAATATATTTGGCCAGGGGCTCTGTACATGACCCTCTGGATGCCACGATGGGTATCAGTGGTGGGTCATATAAATCCGAATGAATTTTAGGGATACCAAAAATGTTTGGTATCACCAGATTCGGGGCGCTCAAATAGTTGTACAAATCCTGGGAAATGACATCAATAACAACAGCTCATCCAACATAACCTTAATGCCCCTGTAAGCAATATTGATTTCATTAAGTCACACAGTTGAATAAGCCTCAGAGTCTGCCAAATGTTATGTAAACAACCTGAATAATAGTGAGTACTCATAATGACCAAACCTCCACCCTTGTCTTGTTTCATACAACGAATGTCACTTCTAGACCTAATGTCTTTCAAAACCACTTTTTCTTGTTCCTTAAGGTTGTAAAATTGACCCCAGTTCTTATTACTCAGCAAACACCTCAGATCTCTCTCATACAACAATTTGAACATATTAATGACAGGGTGGAGGGGGGGATTTACCACACTTTTACTCCTCAAAGTATTAGATATTCCTGATTGTTCCTCTTTATCAGCAAACAAAATCTGAAAATTCAGTTTCCCGGAAAACAACTTTAAATCAATAAGAGTCTCCTCTATTGTAGCTTTACTGGTCGGAATGAAGTTAAACCTTTTCAAAAATAAATGATGGTGAGCTGGTTCCACAACCACATCAGTGTAATTGTAAATCTTAAAGTTAAAAATAATTAGTTATTTTCACCTTTTCAACATATATTATTAGTGGGATTTCCTCCAATTGGTTCCACTGCATTTCCAGTGACTCCTCCTTTTCCTGCGGCCTCCCTTGATGTTCTCCATTCTTGATTGGTTGGACCCTTGTTTCCTCACCAATCTCTCAGATTTTCTTAATTGGGGGGCACCTAAAGGGGCACCACTTTCAGTTGTTAAAGCCTCCCAATCAGGTACTACAGTTGGTTCAAAAAAATGGGATAGTAAAGAGCCAACTGATCTGTGTGTCCAGACTAACTTCTGATGATTCACATTGTCTAAGAGAATTTGCAGTGTTGAAGGATATGTTCCACAAACATGGTTATCCTGATTCAGTCTTGTCTCCCTTTCATGATGAGATCTTGGCCAATAGAATGGCTGGAGGCTCCTATTCACCAATTATTAAATTTGCCTTACAAGGTGGCATTACAACCCGTTCTGAATCCAATTTTGACACCAGTGCCAACATGATGCTATTTTACACCATGGATGCTAAGGACATTGAGCAGGTTATACGTAAGAATTGATTTATTTTTCAGCACCATGATGAGATGAAGAAATTATGGGTGAGCCAGACCATTCTTTCATGCAAAAACAAATTTAATATTAAGAATCTGTTAGAGAAACCACTGGTGTGTCAAGACAGGAATGGTGTTGTGATAACAAAGAAGTGTGGAAGGTACAGTGTAGGTTTACTGAAATTGAATACACTGGGCAGATTCACAAAATAATTGGTAAACGCTTGACAGGTGGAAGGTTTAACTGCCTGTCAAAGAGAGTGGTTTACCTGGCTCATTGTGCCACCTGTTCAATGTTCTATGTGGGGAAATCTGACAATGCCTTGGATCATAGAAGGGTCTATATTATATAGTCGAACAATCAAAATGTAGACTTACCTAAAATCGACCCGTATTTGTCGAAACTGCAGACAGCAAACGGCCAAATCATCAATTTCTAAGGGAAAGAAATCAGCAGCCCAACCACGCACACCACATTAAAACAAACACTATGAAAGTGGGGAGCTTCAACCCCACACCCCTCAACAGCCCCCCACACCCCACCTAACTAAATATACTAACTCCTAGATCACACTACAGTTGGGAAAAGGGCAGATTTAAAAGAATGGCCAACCGATTTCTTTCCCTTAGAAAGAATTCAATGATTTGGCCATTCGACGATGTGCAGCTTCGACAAATATGGGTCGACTATAGGTGAGTCGACATTCTGCTTCTTCGCATAAATGATATAGACCCTCATAGAATATATCAGCACAACTACAGTATCCAACAGAAAAGTGCTTTAGCTAAGCATTACGTTTTATGTGTTGATTTTCGGTTCTTTGTTTTCTCTCTGATTGAACAGATCAATGAAGGAGCCTTTGTGGGTGATTGGTGGACAAGATTTTTGAATCGTGAATTATTTTGGCAACTAAATTCAGATGCCAGTAACCCCCTTGGTTTGAAAAAGAACATTTTGATATTTAGGGAGTTAAAGTTACAATCCAGTAAATGTTGGCACTGTGGCTTAGGGGTTAGGGGTTATGAGTTCAAATCTCATCAGTCTGTTTGACTTTTTTAGTTGACTTTATTGCCATTGGGTAAAATCTTACTGTTGCCTATATTATTGGTCCTTGCGGCCATTTTTATTATTGATCCATTTTTCAATTCTGGACCTTTGATTGGGTAAGATGTAACCTATGGGGTTTATGTATTGTTCATCTGTATATTATTTTTTGTCACTGCTACCGTTGGTTGAATTGCCAAAGTTGCTTTTCTTATTGGTTATCAGAA
This sequence comes from Protopterus annectens, assembly GCF_019279795.1. Lineage (NCBI taxonomy): Eukaryota > Metazoa > Chordata > Ceratodontiformes > Protopteridae > Protopterus > Protopterus annectens. The sequence goes on along the minus strand of NC_056735.1, from coordinate 1,339,767,058 downwards.
GTATCGTGGTCTTTTTTTATATTACTGTTCGTAGATTTTTAATAGGGTGTATATACTCCTTATTTGAAAATTAGTTTTGATTGGTTACTTTTGATGGGTGTGTGTTTTTGAAAGCCTATTTTAAGCTTACTGTGTTAGTAGCTAGCAGTTCAGAAGATGTTGAATTAACAGACAAAGGCACTCAACTGTTTAGCTTTTATTTTGTGGTATTTTTTAAAATGTTTTATCAAGTTTTTCAATGGAATTAAAGGGACTTGTGTACATGGAAGCCTCCTGCTGTGTACTGAGTAAATTTCATTTAGGTATTTGCAGCCCATACATACATATATGTGTGTGTATCATGCTACAAATCTCTTTGATTTATCTGAGCTTTAAAGGAACTGTCACATTTCAAAATGCTTTTCATTTTTCAAAGACTCATTCTAAGTTTGCACTTAGACTGCCAAGAGGCAGGTAGAAGCAGTAAATCCAGTCCAACTTCACATGAAAGAAATGCAAGATTTGTTTCTCATCAAACTGAACATCAGAAATAAAACAGAGAAGACAAGTACTGTCTAAATAGGTTATTTTAATTTCCTTGAACATTTAATTTTATATAAAGTTCCCTGCAGTTTTGCAGTTCACATTTAACAATACCAGCTACTCTACAGAATCACTGTATGAAGTTTCTACAATATTTCAAAATTATTTCCCAATTCAGGAACCTGAGGGATATATTCATATTGTTGCAGTATTTGTGCTTTCATTATTCTGTATACACAAAGTAATTAAAGCATCCATGCTAGCCTGTGACTTAATTATATAGCTGACAATGGAAAACTGAAAAGATATCCCCCGGGATTCATGAAGCTCGGCGCAAGGCCGGTGTAAGACCTGCGTCGGCGGTGCAGTGAATAGTCGGCGTAGTAGCGCCATATGCATAGTAATGAGAGCGCGCCGCAACCACAGACACGTGCGTAGTGTACGTGAGCGAGCCCAAGTAGGATGCGTCCGGAGGCGTGGCTAAGCCGGCAGGCGATGAGCAACCTAATGTGCTGACTGCCACGGTCCGCCCATAATAGTAATGGCAGCAGCCAGGGCCCGTGCAGAATGAAATGCACGTAGAGTATGCAACATAGTACCCGTCCCAACAAAACGGAGAAGCAAATACAACCCACGAAGCCCTAAGTGTACCCGTCCAAGGAACAAAGGATACGCGTAACACCGTGTTTGTCCCGCAAAGCACCGTCAGCGGGCATACCCAGAGAAGGTGTACCGCAGCATGTCAGCGCGCCGCACCGACATAGGAGTAGCGACTAAGGTTACCACCTGTCCCACTTTGCGAGGGGCAGTCCCTCCATGGGCAGTTGTGTGCCGATAAAAAATATTAAAAACGGCAAATGTGCTAAGATTGTAGGACATAATGATATCCCGTATTTAATGTAATGGTTGCATGAAATGGTTATTTCCGTAACTGAAATACCTAAATGTCACAAGAAACAGAATAAGCAACCAAACTGCTACAACAATAAGCTTTTATTTAGGCAAACAAGTGAAGTTATATGCTATATAGTGACCGTGGGTATGTGTCGGCCTGTAAAATCTGATGTGAGTCCCGAAAATGTCCCACCTTGGCCACTGGAAAAGGTGGCAACCCCAGTAGCGACATGGGCATGGTCACCAGGGTTACCAGCTGTCCCACTTTGCTATGGACAGTCCCTCATTGGACAGTTGTGTCCCGGCAAAACTCGAAAGAATGGCAAATGACCTGAGATTTCCTGCCAAAAATATTCCCGCAATATACCTGTAATAGTAGCATAAAACATATATTTTGTATATGAAACACATACATGGCATAAGAAACTGAATAAGGAACCCAAATGCTAACAGAATAAGCATATATTATGGCAAACAAGTGAAGTTCTGTCAACTCCACTTGCTGTGGGTATGTGTTGTCCTGCAAAATCCGATGTTTCCACAAAAGATGTCCCACTATGGGCATTGGAAAAGGTGTCAACCATAATGGTCACAAGCAGTAGTGAGAGTACACAGCCGTGTAGCTGTGTCGACATAACAACAGGAAGGAACCAAGATACCCTAAACACAGGCAAACATGTGCATAGCAACATGTCCCACACCCAGCAACGTGTTTGTGCATACACAGGACGGCGTATGTCTAAGTGTAATATCCAGAAGCAGAACCCATGCATGCAGATGTAAGACACAATAGCCCCATTGTAGCATGTAAGTCCCACCCATGTACGCCTGTGCACCCAAACCAGCTAGCATCCTTGTGCAGCTACACACCTACACACAATGGGCATACCTGAAATGTGGTAAGAAGTATTGTGTTAGGCAGTGCCACGCGGGCAAATATGTACCCCACATGTCACCAACCCACCTCAGGTACAGATATGGAAATGGCTGCATGTGAATGTGTCTGCAGAATGTGTACATCCCGCATGTGGTATGTACCCGTCCAAACCATATAGGTTTGCACACGCCACGGTGCACATAACTGTACACATGTGGACAAGTCGGGTTGTTGAACCACCGCATCGATGATTAGCTATGCAGAGAAGTCAAACACATATAGCGGAACATGTGCCTACCAAACAGGACGTCCTAACAGGGTGCCACAGGCACAGAAGGGGAAGGTGGGACATCACATGTGGAGAGTAGCATTTCCGGACGGCCAAATACACACGGTCAAGGTAAAGGACGGAACAACATGCATATGGCCGGATGGATGTTGTTAGAAAAATATATATAGAAACACATATGAAGTGCCAGTTTAGAAGCAAAATACTATATAATGCATTGAATTGTACCGTACAATATGGCAGTAGAAATGATCATGCATGTAATTGGTGAAGCGTAGCTGCAGTGTGATCGAACTCTGACCCTGGCAGTAACCAGTACAGCAGGCCCATGTCTCTCAGCATTAATTATCTGCTGGGTTACAGAAAAATAAATGTATGTACATGCATAACATCCTCCCTTCCCCTGAGGAGGATGGCCTTGTGAGCTCTATCGAAGATAGAGTACAACTCCTTACCAGAGAGACAAAGGAACGTATTAAGAAATGAACTGAGTATTGTATCGGAACAGTCCAGGGTCCTTGAAACACCTACAATCACAGAAGGACACTGTAATTGACCAGGTGCCTTGCAAGGCTGTGTTATTCTCATGGGAAAACATTTTAAAAGCATGACCGCAGCACCCACGTATGTATAGAACATTGCGGACCATAGTGATGGAAATGCCCCGTGACCGACCACGTCAGTAAGGTGGGCAAAAGCTGATTGTAAACACTATATAAAGAAATTGCTTACTGTATAGAGTCAGACAAAACTCTCATACTTGGACTGTATATTATTTTGCCTACCTGTGTACACTACTAAAACGTTGTGAACCCGAGCTTCCTGTGTTATTGACTGTCACTTAGAAAAGCCTACTGATTACTACAGTCTGGTTTCAACAACTTATTTGACATTGTGGTCTTTCTTAGCCGGAATTCCCTTGGTAAGCTACAGGTCAGAGTGCATGGGTGGTTAGACATCTGCAGGAGAATTTGCCTAAATGGTTCTTCTGGAGTGAAAAGACCTCCGACTGAATTGTTGTGTGTAAAGAGGCTGTCCACTGTCTGATCTGTGGCTGAAAAGCGGAAAACTGGATCCCAAGAAGAAAACGTGCAGTCATAAACAGGAGGCTCAGGTAAGGAGGGTTTGCCTCTTTGTCTCTATTGTAGATCAGGGACCAGACTACATTGTGTTTCTGTTAACAGTTGTGATAGCAGGTCGAAGACCAATCCAAGTAGTTTTAAATCTGGACATAGATCAGGGGAACACAGAGTAGAGTAAATAGTCATTGTAGACACTACAGTGGATACAGGGAAGGAGATACCACGTGGTACGAGAGAAGGGTTACGTAACAGTCGTGTAGAGCATATGGGAGATTAGTGCACAAACAGATCATGTGATCCGCGTTTGACGGGTGACGTGGAGTATATGCAATTGCAGAGGGCACATAATGTGAGATATTCTGCAAAATGGGGTAATAAATATGACATTGATGGTATATTAGACAAAATATCATTACTGAAACATTGGAATCACTGAAAATGTGATGCAGATGTTCTAGGGTAACCACCTGTCCCACTTTGTGAGGGACAGTCCCTCTTTGGCCAGTTGTGTCCTGCAAACAAACTGAACAAATGGCAAATGTCCTGATATCTTAGGACAAAGATTTCTCAGATATCTTCTTAAATGGTAGCATAAAACAGTAATTTCGTATCTGAAACACCAAAATATCATAATAAACAGAATAAGCAACTCAAATGCTACAAGAATAGGTTGCTCTCCTGGCAAAAAGTGAATTGCTGTCCTTTGTACTGGCCGTGGGTATGTTTTGCCCTGCCAAATTACACGTTCCTAACACTAATGTCCCACCTTGTGCATTTGAAAAGGTGGCAACCCTAAGATGTGCAGGCAGAAAAACAGCGACAATTGGGTATCCGTCAAGCACATAGGTGGATTGAGGTAGTGAACCGAAGGGAACAGAACACTAGAAATGCGAAAGCATCATACGTACACAAAGAAGATAATAATACAGTAGTAGCGACAGCCCCCCCCCTACCACCTCCGATACCACATCCAGGATATGAAGCGGGAGGGCAGGCTAGTCCCCCCCACGTTATCCTGTGGCAACAGAGGTATCACAACGACCAAATGTAAGAGAAGCTATTGAAACCACATCCCGAACTCGTAACATACCTAGGGACACTCAAGTAAGAAGACAGTCACTAGAACAGAGTGAGGATATCTGTCAATTAATTGAAGTACCGAACCCTCATGCAGGACAGGAAGGCCAGGACCCAACTCCCTTAGTGTATAGACCGTGGACACCAGAAGATATCTGTAAAGTCACAGAGGGAATTCCCCATCTACAAAGTAATCACTATTCACCATGCAATACCCCTGTATCTTCTGATAGAAAAGCAAAGGGGGAATGGCGGATGGTACAGGATTTACAAGCTGTAAATCATGTAATAATACCTAGGGTACCGATGGTGCCAGACCCACACACTATATTGAATGCTATGAACCCGCCACAGAAGTATCTTACCGTGGTACATATAAGCTATGCTTCCCTCTCAATACCTATACATCCAGATAGTCCGTATTGTTTTGCATGTACATTCAGGGTAACAGATACAGCCATACCCGGCTATCGCAGGGATACTGTGAAAGTACAACGATATTCGCACAGGAGATGGCTAGCAACATTCCGGTGTTTACTCCACCGGGGCCAGTCAAGTTCTGCTTTATGTGGATGATATTCTGCTTGCGGCCCCTACCCAGCAGCAATGTAGGGAAGATACAATAGCATTATTGAAATATTCAGCAGAACAGGGACATAAATTAAGCAAGCATAAATTGCAACTACAGAGAATACAGGTCAAGTACCGGGATATGTGGTATCCAAGGAGGGTAGAACATTACATGACGATAGGAAGGCAGCAATTTCACAAGCACCCAAGCCAACTACCAAGAAGGGAATGATGTCCTTCCTGGGCCGACTAACATTTGTCAAAGCTGGTTACCAAACAATGCTTTGGAATCTGCTCTATTGTCTGCTTTAATCTTTAATACACCTATGGCAGCACAACATATACTACACTGGATTCCAGTAGCAGAAACAGCTTTCTGCAGACTAAAACGATTGATAGCTTCAACATCTGTATTAGGTCTCCGAATAATCATAACAGATGTTGTCAGACTGTAGAATGTAAGCAGGGATATATGACGTCAGTCTTGATGCAACAGCATGGAAGTAAGCAACGCCCCATAGCTTACTACTCATCGCAGTTGGACACTGTGGCATGGTCAGTGCCACATTGTGTACAGGCAGTTGTTGCAGCACCCATGGCAGTACAGGCCCCGGCCTTAATGTTATTATTCCACCCTCTCACTGTGAGAGTGTCTCATGCAGTTGCGATCATTCTGCTGCAAGAGAAAATAGCATTCCTGACCCGTGCTAGACATCTGTCTTGTTTGACCATACCCTGAGTCAATCTCATATGGTGATTGAACGTTGTACAACATTAAACCTATCAACGTCACGTCCGACACCTGTGTATGGCACACCACACAGTTGCCTATATGAAATGGAGGAAATAACTCCACACAGACAGGATATCACCGATATACTCTTAGATGATGCAGAGGTGACAGTTTATGTGTACGGATCATGTAGAAAGAGTCCTACAGGAAAGAATCAAGTAGGTTATGCAGTAGTTATTGATAATGAGATTGTAGAAGCCCAACCCCTGCAGCATAAGGTGTCTGCTCAAGCAGCAGAATCGATAGCTTTAACACGTGCTTGTACTCTAGCGAAAAACTGATGTGTGGACATTTATACCGATAGTCAGTATGTTGTCTGTACAGTGCATGTTTATGAGCAGCAGTGGAAGAATAGGGGAATGATAACATCCACCGGTAAACCGATCAATCATGCGCAATTGATCTTGAATGCATTAGATTCCAGTCAGTTACCCACTAAAGTAGCTAAATGTAAATGTGCAGCTCATACAAAGCAACAGGATAACAGTAGGAAAGGTAAGGCACGAGCTGATGCAGCTGCAAAACAAGCAGCCTCACAGTTGGAAAGTGTCTTTTTGAATGAGGAATGACAATCCTCAGACATTCTAGATGTAGAAATGTTACAAACAATGCAAACATCAACTACGAAAGCAGAAAAGCAGACGTGGGTATGACGAGGAGCAATCCTTGAAGACGGACTGTACATATCCACAGTGAGAAAGCCAATATTAACGTCTAATGTATTCAGATATGCGGCTGTGTTGAGCCATGGGTAGAGCCATGTCTCAACAGGGGGGATGGTACAGTTGGTTAACAGAATATCCCTAACATACGGAATTAGGAACCACATACAAACATCATGAGCAGCGTGTCATATTTGCAGTAAACATCATGCACAGGGAGCATTTAAACTGAAGGGAGTGGGTTTACCTACACCACCATAACCGTTCCGTACCATTTGTTTGGAGTGTATACAGCTGAATAAATGTGAAGGGAAGAAATACTGTTTAGTGATTATAGATATATTATCAAAATGGGTAGAAGCATTCCCAACCAGGAATCTGGATGCAGCAGCAGTGGCAAAGGTCCCAGTAAAATAAAGTATCCCTAGATCTGGCATACTGTAAACAAGCTACAGTGACAATAGAACACATTTTGTGAACCAGACAATCCAGCAACCTGGGGGATTATTTGGCATTTCCATGAATATAAATTGCATGTACAACCCACAGTCAGCATGACTGGTGGCGCGGTACAATGGGATCCCGAGAAATAAGTTGAGGAGGTTGGTGGGTGACACCCAGACGAGTTGCATTTGCTGTCTACCTCTAGCATTGCTGAGCATGACAACAGTTCCAAATGTAAAGTGTTTGACCCCTTCAAGTAGTATTTGGAATGGCATATCATGTGCCAGAGTGGAAAGCTGTCATGCCTGCAGAGCTGGAGGTCGATGGCTCATTAGCAGGTGACATGAGAGGATTGTTAACCAATAACACTGTTTTGCAGTTAAAGTCTTTTACAGATAAAGAGCAAGCGAAGCCGGACGCATAGCTGACTCCAGTATCCTGTGTGTATTTCACTGTTATCCAAATAAGATAATCTCCGAGTCCAACGTGTGAAGGTCTGTACCAGGTACTGTTGGCAACGCCTACTGCAGTAAAGTTTGCGGAGAGGTCGTCCTGGGTTCACCTCACAGTTTTTCAAACCGGTAAAGGATATCAAGTCTGATTTACATCTTGTAGCTGATATACCATAGAGACTGAATCACCCGGGCCAGACTGTATAACAATACAAAGCAACCCCAAAGACATTTGGTTTACTGTCCTACTGATCATACACCTATTAACCATGTTTGTGTTGACTTTACATTTGCTGGGACCTTACCTGCATATAACTACACAGATACAAATAGTGATACGTGATGAACTGGCCACAGAGTGGCATCCAAACTTCAACACATACCTAGGCATGACGCGTGTGCATGTACAGACTATGAACATTTTAAATTGCTGTGTTTGTACTGCCATACCTACATCATATGGAGGACTTCCGATGTATGTTGTCCCCTTGGGGATAGATTGAGACTTGTGAATATTTACACTTTGATACAGGTTCTGTGAGATCACAGGACAAAGTGGCACTGTACTTACCTGTTACACAAAAAGGAATTGTTTGTTTTCATAAACATGATACAGTTCAAGTTGGTGGGAGTATTTGTAACATAACTGTGTCTTACAAATGTCATATAACAGCCAAAGATCACAGTAGTAGTTGTAGCACCATTCATGATTTGTATTGAAGCTTCATGAGAACAACGTGGAAAGATGTGCAGAAACATCCTGAATTGTATAAACAGTCCTCTGTTATAGACAGGAAAATGTTACATGCAGAGTTAACCCGCATCAGTAGTAAAGTAGAATATTGTTATTTTGTTTGTGGGAAAAAGCATATCAATGGTTACCTGAGAATTGGTCCGGCAGTTGTTTTTTGGGTTATCTGGCTCCAGTCACATGACATACTGCACAATTGCCTCTGGGTACGAAACGAACTATAAGACATATAGCTCGAAGAACTGGGAACACAGTCGAGAAACCCACTAATCCAGTGGCTGAAATGGAAGCTGTTCTGAAAATCCATTCTTCTGCAAGAGATAAAGGAATATTGACTCATATGGACTTGAGTGACAGCGTTATATCCTGGGCTGGAACACTCCCAGCTTGTGGAGTAGTGAAATCAATCAGGGAACAGAGGAAGTTGTCAAAACCTGTCGGAGGAATGAGCAATGTGACATTTCGCTTCTGAACTTGTGACTGATGAACTGGATGCAATGAGAACTGTTGTGTCACAAAATGTAATAGCGCACGACTGCACCCTGGCGGCGAGAATTGGTACGCTTATCAAAGAAGACCGCTGTGTCTAAGTACCACATAACATGAACAATATCAACGCCCACCTAGAGGTAATACAGCAGGTGTCATCCATGGCGGAACCAGGCCCAAACCCACTGACGAACCATTTCCACAAACCATTTGGTGGATGGGGTTCAGTCATACTGAATATCTTGATTGCCATTTGTGTTGTTCTGCTCATATTGGGAGCATGTGTCTGTTGCGGGATACTTTGCATGTAAGTATTAGTCAGGGACTCTGTCGACGTATCTGTAACCGAGACTATGTATCAAGACCTGTAGTGGTATTTGTTAATACAAAATGAAATCCTCTCTGAAATGTACAACAAATGACTTGCCTAGTTAAACGTTCCAGAGAGGAAGAGGCTAGGGAATGAAATAATGTTGTATATGTTTCTGGATAGAATAGAAGCAATCAAAGGAGGGAGAATGTTAGCAAAATATATATTTAAACATACATATGACGTGCTAGTTTAGCAGCAAATAGTGTATAATGCATATAATTCTATTTTACAATATGGCAGTAGAGCTTATCATGCATGTAATTGCCTGTAGTGTAGCTGCAGTGTGATTGAACCCTGACCCTGGCAGTAACCAGTGCAGCAGGTGTATGTCATTCAGCATTAGTCATCCGCTGGGTTAGAGAATAATAAATGTATGTACAGGTATATCTGTCATCCTTCCACTGAGGAGGATGGCCTTGTGAGCTCTATCTAAGACAGAGTACAGCTGCTCACCAGAGAGACAAAGGAACCTAGTAGGAAAGGAAGTGACGACGGATCTGAACAGTCTTGGAACCTTGACAGAGCATAATTTACCGAAGGACATTATAATTGACTATGTGGCGCAAGGCTGTGCTATCCTCATGGGAAAACATTTAATAAGCATTACCTTAGCACTGTTGTAGGAATACAATATTGTGGACTATAGTGATGTAAATGCCCTGTGACTGACCACATCATTAAGGTGTGCAAAAGATGATTGCAAACACAATACTCATACAGCTGTTACCTGTATAGAGTAAAACAAAACTCTAAACTTGTACTGCATAGTTATTTGCCTCCTGGTGCACAGTAGTAAAACGTTGTTAATCTGAGCTTCCTGTGTTATTGACTGTCATTTTGAAAAGACGAATGAGTGTTACAGTTTGATTTAAACAACGTAATTGACAGATGTGTATGTTCTAGCATGGGAATAGGTCAAGCCAAACACCACAATCACCATGTGTACCACATACAAACAGCCAGTAACACGCAGTAGTAGTGCATGAAGGCATACACGACTGTGGGAATAGTACAGGACATATGGCACGTGCCAAGTGCAGATGCATGACACAAACCCCAGGATGGGTGTCCCTGCAAAGAGGAACATGTGCCAACCACACCTCCCACAGATGTACCGGCAATAAAAACACATGCCAAACACACAGAAACACTACCGTCCAACACACGACTGCAATGGAGGCTGGTCAAACACCAACATGAAGCATGCACAAACAGGGACTTGTGTAATTGTTGCCTTAACACCCTCCCATAGGCCAAAGAAGAATAGAATGGACATATGCATGTAATGTTGTGAAGGATGTGTGGTAGTCCTCAGTATCACAGTGTTAGGGACACAGATACACTGTCATCAACTGTGACGTATGTGCACTGTAGACAGCATACCTGCAAGTAATACAGAGGACAATCATGTGCCACAGAAATATACACATGAGAAAGAGGATAGGGGATAGACAAGTGTAAATGGGACAAACTATGAATATAGGTTCATACGTCCATAGGTACAGGGTAGGCCATCGACCCAGGTTCAGCCATAACCCTACACCATAGTTAGGATTACTTTGCCAACCTTCTGTGCCGGAGATAAAATACTTATGATATTGCTGTACCTCTGTCAAGCAGTGATAATGATGTAATCCCGGCCTATATCTGCAATTCCCCATCCAATGGACAACATACCCCCGAACAAGGCTAGGAAGGATCTCTGTCTCACATGTACTGCGATGTAGATCCACAGCATTGTGAGTGTCCGGGTGACATATGTGTCACTCCAACACATCCCATTAATGACCGTGACAAGGTTCATGTCACCTGCCCTTGTGGTTCTGAGGGATACAGATACAGTAGGTGAAGCATAGACATGACATATGGGTTGACATGGCCTCGTATGTCAGGCACAGGTCAACACTAAACAACAGGTATGTGACTGAATGGGGCAGGGGTCCTACAAGTGGGGCAGCATTACACAAATCCATGTCACCCTGCATCTGTATGACAATTAACCTATGAGGCCTTCCCAGCTGCTGTAGGTGTTGGGTCAGATACCCTCCGAATGGGGCAATGTAGTAAATCATAGGTGTAACACGTAATGGGTACAAGGAGATAATGACCTACCCTGATGTAGATGTGAATCCCTGCACAAACAGGTGGGCTATGTAGAAGTCCCACCGAACCACGATAGCAACGTGTGTGTTGAAGGAATGGTGACCGACAAACTCTGTCCCCTGATCCCTGGTAAACACCCCTGCTCAGTGGACAGCCACCTATATGCTGGACAGGGGTGACCTAGTACTCCTCGACAGGTATGATGTTGCATTACTTAGCATTTAGCTGTGGGACATGTCCCTGACAGCAGATATGCATATCTGGGAGGCCCCTTTGAAGGATAACTGTGTCAGATGTCCGTCCCACTATGGCACCTGTTTCGCAGTCATCTACAAACAATGTTGCCCATAACACCCCTGTGTGTGCCTGTACTGTGGAAATGTAGATGTATGAGAGGAGTGGACCCAGGGAAGGGCCCCATGGGACACCGCTTGCGACAGGCAGTAGGTCTGACATGCTGCCAGCAACTATGACCGCGTGGGTTGTGTTACATAGACAGTTTACAACACATCCTGTGATGTACGTGTTCACATCCCAGCCAATGGGTTTATCAACGATACCTGAGGGGGGTAATGTGTTGAAGGCCTTTGCCAGGTCGAGGTAGGCTGTATGGACTGCACCCCATCAATGGCCTCGGTGACTGTCCCGAAAATGTCAACCATGCTTGAAAGGCATGAACCGCCCCTGAACAAGCCAAACCGTGTTGGATGCAAAGTATGCATGTCCCCTATGCCTTCATCTACGAGCCGCAGTATGATCCCTCCCCATGTCTTTGCAGATAGGTCTCCTCATGGTAATGGGACAGTAATAACCAGGGTCAGAGGAGGCATTGGCCCTGTGACGTGGGACTACAGTTGCCGTGCGACACAACCTGGGTACGTTACCTGAGGTGAGGCTACAAAGAAATAGCTGTCCTAACTGTGGGTCTAATTCCTCAATGAGATAGTGGAGTACACAGTCGGGTCACCAGCTGGTCTCATGGATGCTATGTCCACTACCCTGGAGAGAGCATGTCCCACCCGTGTGTCACAGAACATTTGGGGACCACAAACCGCTGGTACAGACATCTCCTCATGTGGGGAGGGTGTGGAGATGTCCTCACCGAACTTGTCAGGCCGTATTTTGGCAATGTGTGTATGTTGAGTAAACTCCACATCTTCGTGAACCCAGTCAGAGCATATGTGGGAGTGACCTCCCAGGTGTCGAGCATAGCAAATGAAGGTGGTATGATTGTCAGCCAGGTCCATGTAGGTATATCTGTGGAACGTGCCCTGGACCATGTCATGACAGCGTGTAGCTCTACACATATGATGACCAAGGGTGTCATACCTCACAAGGTGTCTGCTCCGCCTTGTAGTAGCCACCTCCTCTTGTTGTACAGCCTGTGTATGGCTGGGGTACACCACACTGGATGCTTGGCATTGGTACAATGAACCACAGTTGGGTAAGGGAATGCCTGGTTCATGCAGTCCTGTAGGTACTGGTAGACGGCATATGTGAGTGATGCAGTGGCTGCAGTACTGTCGACCACTGGCTCAGGGTCCTTAAAGGAGACCACAGTAGTGTGCAGAATTGGGAAGTCTGCCTCTGAGCAAGCAATGTGTATGGTAACCGGCAACACTCACAGCAACGGATGCCAATAGACGAAGCCATTGTCCAAATAACATAGATTACCTTCGGCATGACAATATGTATTATTATACATGTATTGACACGTGTCTGCTAATTACAATTGCAAATGGCCGGTAAGACCGGGCTAAAGTTCCCGTGATGTACCTAGTCTGGAGGTGTTGTTCCGACAATAAAGTGGCGATACCTCCCAACCGTGCCCTCTGGGGATTAATTAAAGCGGTTGTTAACCTGCAACAGTGGATGTACACCATTGGGTTCTGGTCTCGGAAAACATGGTTCCTGTAGCACTACACAGTATGGGTAGTCAAGCAGACATCCGCGATTGTTGAACACACAGCATCAGTCAAACCCACTGGCCACAAGGACACAGTCCGACAAGCTCTACACTTCACATATGCACAGTGGTGTCCATTGTAGGACCCAAAAATTCTACTTCATGGAATGCCTGCCAGCTTCCGTCATCACCCACGTGAACTCATTGTCGTGACCACGTCACACCTACACATATGCAACGCAAGCGTCTTCAATGTTGATGATAGCTGTCCATGAAATGCAGCACATATGCACAGAAATACCCAGGGTACCGGGTCCATAGAAGTGCGTCCACATCACAGTCCCGCACACATGAAGGATGTGTAATGGGTACTGTCGACTGTTGCAGTCAAGGGATCCTGGGTATGTAGAAACTGGGCTCGGTGTTGTTTCGCAGGTAATCCTTTGTCCCGCCCCGTGGGAGGGATGCCTTACTCTCCACTAATAATGCAAACCATCCACCGGAGAATGCTAAATGCAGGTGTGAAATGTGTACAGCCCTATACTAGTGTCCAGTAGGCAATTCTCATGGATGGACAAGCGTACGCCCAAGATGGCACCCACAACTGCAAACCCGGAAATTACACAGCCGCGGTAAGGCATAACACAGGAAATATACATAGGGAGTACAGTTGACATTCCACATACAAAGTTGGACCGCCGTGCCAACACCGGCGTACACAGCACTCAATCTGCCAGCAACAGAATGAGGAGCACCCGCTACCATACAGCGGAACAGATGTGCGACCTGTGGAACACATACTAATGGCACACCCACAACGTCAAGTAGGATATGTAAACTATGGCGTTCCCACCTATGAAGACAACATGGTTAAATGAATACATAGGTGACCAACATGTTCCGGTGGTGTTATGTTGAAAATACAGTGACGGATATGTCCTATTGGGATGTCTGAGGTTTATTTGAAGCAGTTGCTAACCAGCATCTTTGGATGTATAACATTTGTTCACAGTACTAAATCACCTGGTTACGTAGCACCACGTAGAATGGGTAGTCAAACAGACATCCGCGATTGGGGAACATACAGCAGCAGTGAAAAGCACAGGCCAGTTGGACATAGTCCAGCAACATCTAACTTGACATATGCACATTGGTGTCCATTGAAGGACCCAAAAATACATTCTCACAGAACCCACTCCAGCCGTGTCCGAACAACAGACGATGATATAGCCGTGACTACGGCACAGTTAGACATATGCACCACCAGCGTGTTTAAGGTTGCTGACAAGAGTCCATGAAATGCAGGACATATGAACAGAAATACCCAGATCGACGTGTCCATACATGTGCGTCCACATCCCAGTCCCGCACGCATGAAGGATGTGTAATGGGTACTGTCGAGGGTTGCAGCCATGGGATTTTGGGTATGCAGAAATGGGGCTCTGTGTTGTCTGGCTGATAATCCGTTGTCCCGCCCCGTGTGAGGGATGTGGGCATAGTACCTGCCTTACTCCCTACTAATAATGCAAAGCATCCACCGGAGAATGCTAAATGCAGGCGTGAAATGTGTACAGCCCTATACCACTGTCCAGTAGGCAATTCACATGGATGGACAAGCGTATGAACAAGAATGCGCCCCTAACTGCAAACCCGGTGGAATTACACTGCCGCAGTAAGGCATTACACAGGTAATACACATAGGGACTACACTTGACATTCCCCATACAAATAACACAGAGACCCAGATGAGAAAGTCCAAAGCAAAAATGAGGTACCGTAGAAACGGCCGGTGACCACTCAGAGCCCACCAGGAATTAAATGCAGTCACCATAGTTTATTGCAGCGCTTTTCGTCTGCTTCATAAGCAGACTTCTTCAGAATACATACAATGCAGTTCAATTCACTACATTTAACACCCTTAATTGGGCAGTAAATAAGATGTGCTAAGTATTAATTAAATGCCTTAAAGGCGAACAAGCTAAAAAGTCTACTCGGGTTACAGATTGCACACAGTGAGTAAATCAGACATTGTTTCAACATCTACATTCTTCAAGAAAATAATACTATATGTATTAATATGAAAGAAGACCCAACATAATGTTTTCCAAGTGTCTGAGTGTATACGTTACATATATATGTTCTAGGGATTGTGCCATTATATTAATAGAAGTAGAGACACCTAGTAATATAAATGAACCCTAATATATAGAGATAAACACTATGAATATGACTAATGTAAAATATATCAATGGAATGTAAAGATTAAAAATGTGGCAAAGTAAATATTCATTTACAAGGTTAGTTGAATAAAGCAATTCAGACATCCTTGTCAAAATACTAAAACAAGGCCAGCCAGGTGCTCTGTCTCACATGTACTGGGATGTTGTTCCACAGCATAGTGAGTGTCTGGGTGATGAATGTGTCCCACCAGCACGTTCTATTAATGACAGTGCCAAGGTGTACGTCACCAGCCCTTGTGATTCTGAGGGATCTAGATTCTTTAGGTGAAGCATAGTCATCAAATCCGGGTTCGACCTGGCCTTGGATGCCAGGCACAGGTCACCTCTGGGCAAGTGGTATGCGACGGAATAGGGATGGAACCCTTTCAGTTGGTCAGCATAACACATATTCCTGAGACCCTGCATCCGTTTGTGGATGAACTGTCGGGGCCTTTCCAGCTGCTGCAGGTGTCGGGTCACAGACATTCTGAACGGGGCATTGTACTCAATCATAGGTGTAATGAGTGATGAGTACAAGGGGACAATGACCTCCCTGATGTAGATGTGAATGCCTTCATGATCAGGTGGCCAATGTAGAAGGTCTATCTAACTACGTTAGCAATGTGTGTGTCGAACAAACGGTTACCGACAACACGGGTCCCCAGATCCCTGGTAACTCCCTCTGTGCTCAGTGGATTGCCACCTATATGGTAGCTAGGGGTAACCTCGTTCTTCCCGAAGGGTATGACTATGCATTTCCCGGCATTTAGCTGTAGGCCATGTCTCTGGCACCAGTTATCCATAGCTGTGAGGCCCTTCTGAAGGATATCTGTGTCAGATGTGTGTCCGACTATGGCACCCGGTTTGCAGTCATCTGCAAACATTGTCAGCCATAACCCCCCTGTGTTTGCTTGTACTTTTGAAATGTAGATGCGGAAAATAGTGGACCCAGGACTGAGCCCGTGGGACAACACCTGTGACTGGCTGTGAGTATGACATGGCGCCAGCAACTATGACCGTGTGGGTTCTGTCACTTAGCCAGTTTGCAACCCCTCTGGCGAAGTATGTATTTACAATCAAGCAGACGGGTTTATCAATGATACCTGAGGGTGGTATTGTGTTGAAGGCCTTTGCTAGGTCTCGGTAGGTTGTATGGACTGCTTTGCCCTCATCAATGGCCTTGGTGACTGATCCTAAAAAGTCAGACACGTTTAAAAGGCATGATCTGTATTTGACCAAGCAAAACTGGGTTGGATCCAGAGTATGCAAGTCCCCTATGTCATTATGTATGACTGCCATCATGATCCTTCTCCATGGCTTTGCAGATAAGGCTTGTCAAGCTAATGGGATGGTAATTACCAGGGTCAGTGAATGCACCATCCTTGTGAAGTGGGACTACAGTTGCCTTGTGCCACTACTTGGGTACGTATCCTGAGGTGAGGCTACGGTTAAACAGCTGTCCTAACTGTGGGTTTAATTCCCCAATGGGTTCATGGAGTACACAGCTGGGACACCATCTGGTCCCATGGATGCTGTGTTTACTGCCTTGGAGAGAGCATTTCACACCTGTGTGTCACAGAAGTTCCAGGATCTACAATCCTCTCGTATAGATATCTCTCCATGTGGGGGTGAGGGGGGGAGAAGTTAGCACCGAACCTGTCGTCCATTATGTTGGCAATGTGTGTAGGTTCAGTCATCCTCACATCATTCTGAACACAGTGTGAGCATATCTGGGAGTGTCCTCCCAGGTGTTCAACATAGCTAAAGAAGGCCTTATGATTGTCTGTCGAGTTCTTGTTGATTCCTCTGTTGAATTTCCCCTGGATGATTTCCTGACAGCCTGTAGGTTTTCACATACAATGAGCAAGGGTGTCTTACCTTACAAGTATTCCACTCTATCTTGTAGTAGCTACCTCCAGTCGTTCTAGAGCTTGTTCATGGCTGGGGTCCACCAGACTGGATGGTTGGCTTTGGTACAAAGAGTCTCAGTTTTGTATGGGATTGCCTGACTCATGCAGTCCTGTAGGTGCTGGTGGAAGGCATATGTACGTAATTCAGCGGTTTGAGTAATGTTTACCACTGGCTCAGGGGCCTCAAAGGAGACCACAGTAGTGTTCAGATGTGTAAATTCGGCTTTTGAGAAAGGTATATGTATGGTAACCGGCACCACACACAGCATTGCATGCCAATAGCAGAAGCTATTGTAGGTTGTCCAAACACAGGTGTGGAACATCATAGCAATAAACCACGCCTGGATGTGGGTAATGCTAGATATACTCACGGCAGAGGTGGTGCGTTCCCGAGTCCGACGCCCGAGGGACCACACACATATGCGGCCTTATGCATAGGGCAACTAGGCAGCCTCCTAGGGCGCCGCTCTACTCGGGGCACCTTTCAAGCCTTTATTTTGTGTAGGTAGACCAGGACGGGGTTAGCGGGTGATGTGGCGGTGGCATCATGGAGTACTTCTGCCTAGGGCACCACGTGACCTAAGGCCACTCTTGCCGTGGGTAAATACAGCAGTACCCACACCCAGACGCGGGTCATTGCTAGTATGCCATATCATCTATGGAAAGAAACCATATATTCCCAGACATAATGGCACAGCATAATGCCTGTCCGCCCAAACGCAGACATACGGCACCCGCGGCGGTGCGGACGTACTGCGCGAGATGTCCGTTACCAATGTCGACACTGTCTCGCTCTGTGAAACAAAGTCAACATAGCGATTCAATACTAAACAGCGACGGAGAGCCCGATGTTCCCGTTGCTGAGCTGTTCAACCTGTTCCGCCATGTTAAATGTGTGTAGCAGAGCGGGACTGGCCCAAACTAAGCAACGGACATGTCCGTGGCTCAGTGAAAGCCGTCACGCAATGTTAAACCCATGTAATATAGCGAGACAGGTTATAAATACCGAGGGTTAGTAATGGAAATAGGTCCGTTCGACCAGACCGTGTGCAATTACTATAACAAGATCTACAACGGGTACGCCCGGCCAAGCAGCGCACGGTTAGGAATAATGGGTGGGACATGGTATCATAGACACGGACAAACCGTGCCCATGTGACTCATCTAACATTCGTACACGGTCAGGGCAGTTCCGTACACTGGGCGGACAAGACCAAACCCAAAGCACCACAGGAACACCCTGACAATCGAAGGCCTGTATGCGTAGGGGATATAAGCCCCTGTGATCTGAACATCCCTGCGGTCACGACATATGCATCCTGGGCCATGAGCGGGAGGGAATAAGGAATGTTTAGCATGTAGTACCGCACCTTTCCCAGCAGGAGAATGGATGCCTGTGACGTGCGTGAGTGCGGGGGGGTGGGGGTGGGGGGATATGTAAATGTAGCTAAGTACCATGGGTATGCATATTAATGAGACCGAACAGCTAACGTGTAGTGGTCACAGTAACCGGCAAACGTGAATGCAGTCCCGTTTGAATTACGACTATAGAACATATAAATGTGAACGTGTACGTAATGCGTCCATGCTGCAAAGACTGTTACATGTATAAAGGTGTAAGTGCGTTCTGCACACGTCCGTCAACCGGATCAGAGATATGTTACTGGAATAGTCACAACTAACACAGACCACGTAACCACACAGACCCAGTAAACATATGTAAACAGAATACGGATATGCATGTGCGCCTGCGCGCAACCCACAATTAGGAAATGCAAGTGTGCGTGTGTGATCCACTCGAAGCAGGGAAGGTTAAGGATGTGTCCTCCACGTCAACCAGACATGTCTCATAAATGTCAGCCTCTGAAAGTATGGAATCGGGCAATGCCATGTAAAGTACCATTAGAAATAGTGAGAAACACACGCTATGTGATGAGACAAACATAGAATGTGGATAGAATAACGTATGTGTCAGTAGTATGGATTGATGACGGTTATGCATCAGTAACCCGACCCACTTGTCAGAAGGTGCCCCCGTACGAATTGCGTTCAGTTGGCTCACACTTGTTGACCGGGCTAGGCTAGCTGGATATATGTCCAGTGTCAGCAGAGGCCCGTGGAGAAATGCTCCACACACAATAATAGCACAACATACCAAAGTACTCATATATGTAACCAAAGAAGAACAACAATAGAAAGTGTCCTGAAAGGACTGGTTACACACAGATCCCAGACGACAGACAGATATATGGCCAGTGGAAGCACGTCACAATTATGGGATCAGGTCCCTAAAGTAGCAAGAAGGTCACACATGACACGCCAGCGAATTGCCAGATAGACACTGGTCAATGTAACACACAGCAAGATTAAGGGCCAACCAGCCATACACCATGCCAGAACCTGTACAGTGGAAAGGTATGGCATGGTAATTGATGTGTGTACACAGGTAATCCACAGACAGTAACAAAGAAAGGTATGAAACGAGGGGTTCACATGTATATATCTACACACAGCAGTCCGACGGCCGTATATATGACGCATGGACATAGATTTGTCACTTGAAAACAAGATGTAAACAACTACAGTTTATTCCATTTCATATTGATATAGTTATAATACAGTCATATTCATATGTAACATTGTGACTCATTTACATTCCTATTTATACAAACTATGCTTTAATTGTACTTATTGATTCCATGCTTTGGAATCGTAATGCAACAATTATACACATTGATATACAATATCATGATCAACACACTACATTCTAAGGTTTACTCACAACAATTATCAACTATGTTTCAATATACTGATTGTATTGACCAATATTGTAGTTATATTAACACATTGTTGTTGTATTATTGTTTCCATTAAGTAATGTATGCAACACTGATTTGTATATGTCAAGTTATCATCAAGACTTGGAGCACTGTCCACTTAACTATGAGCAGGTTTATTGATTAATTGACTTTAAACTGACTCTGAAGGAAGTGTATAAGGACTGCCTATCTAATGTATTTCGTACTCGGCGATGCCCCATGTTAGTGGGTGAAAGAGCTCAGTATCTTTTGACTGTGGAGTGTATCGTTTCTGTCATTGTCTGTTTTGGCCTGATATATGTTCAATAATGTCTTTTATGAAGATGACCAGGACTCAAGGTTTGCTGTATTTCCGCTTACTGGCACGTGGATATAGATAGGCCAAGTAATACATAATATGGGTAGTCAAACAGACATCCGCGATTGGGGAACATACAGCAGCAGTCAAAACCACTGGCCAGATGGTGACAGTCCAACACGTTCTACACTTTACATATGCACATCGGTGTCCATTGTAGGACTCCAAAGATTGATCCATTCGCAATATCAACCAGCTGCGATCGACCCAGAAGAAGTGACAGCCGTGACTACGGCACAGCTAGACATATGCACCACCAGCGTGTTTAAGGTTGATGACAACTGTCCATGAAATGCAGGACATATGAACAGAAATCCCCAGATTGTCGTGTCCATAGAAGTGCGTCCACATCCCAGTCCCACACATGAAGGATGTGTAATGGGTACCGTGGAGGGTTGCAGCCATGGGGTCCTGGGTATGCAAAAATGGGGCTCGGTGTTGTTTGGCAGATAATCCGTTGTCCGCCCGTGGGAGGGATGTGGGTATAGCACGTGCCTTACTCCCCACTAATGATGCAAAGCATCCACGGATAATGCTAAAAGCAGGTGTGAAATGTGTACAGCCCTATATCAGTGTCCAGTAGGCAATTCCCATGGATGGACAAGTGTACGACCAAGATGGCACCTATAACTGGAAACCTGGTGGAATTACACAGCTGCAGTAAGGCATAACACAGGAAATACAGATAGGGACTACAGTAGACACTCCCCATACAAATAAAATAAAGTAAAGCGCTGCTTGGATCGCGGACAAAAAATTTATTAAACACAACGCTTACACCCACCTCCACCGTGAGTTTCTTCAGAGTTGAACTCTGAAGAAACCCAAAGTGGAAAGTTCAGTTCTTTGTGTTTAATAAAAGGTTTTTTCCGTGGATACAAGCAGCGTTTTACTTATATATTATTACTAGTTTTGCTTTCGTTTTGTGTCTTACTCCCCATACAAAGTCAGACCGCCCGGCGCATACAGCACTCGATCTGCCAGCAACAACATGGGGATCACTCGCTTCCATACTGCGGAACAAATGGGCGACCTGTGGAACACATACTAATGGCACACTAACAACTTCAACTAGGAAGGTCATAGGATGTTTCAACACTGGCGTTCCCGCATATAAAGAACATCCTTCAATGAATAAATAGGGTATACATGTTCTGGCTGTGTTATATTGACAATACAGTGGCGTATATGTCCTACTGGGCCTTCTGAGGATTACTTAAAGCAGTTGCCAACCTGCAGCATTACATCAATACCATTTGGGTTAATCGTAGTAGAACATGGGTTTTGTAGCACAACATAATATGTGTAGTCAAACACACATCCGCGATTGGGGAACATACAGCAGCGGTCACAACCACTGGCCAGATGGACACAGTCCAACATGTTCTACATTTTACATATGCACATTTGTGTCCATTGTAGGACCCAAAATTTATCCATTTGCAATGCCAACCGGCTGCGATCGGGAGACCAAGATGATACTACAGCCGTGACTACGGCACAGCTACATATATGCACCACCAGCGTGTTCAAGGTTGATGACAACTGTCCATGAAATGCGGGACATATGCACAGAAATCCCCAGATTGTCGAGTCCATAGATGCGTCCACATCCCATTGCCGCACACATGGAGGATTTGCAATGGGTACTGTCGAGGGTTGCAGCCATGGGATCGTGGGTATGCAGAAATGGGTGTCGGAGATGATTGGCAGATGATCCATTGTCCCGCCCCGTGGGAGGGATGTGGGTACAGAACATGCCTTACCCCCCACCAATAATGACAATCATTCACCGGAGAATGCTACATGCAGCTGTGAAATGGGTACAGCCCTACACCAGTGTCCAGTAGGCATTTCCCAAGGATGGACAAACGTACGGCCAAGATGGCACCCATAACAGCAAACCTGGTGGAATCACACAGCTGTAGTATGGCATAACACAGGGAATACAGATAGGGACTACAGTAGACACTCCACATACAAAGTCAGACCGCCGTGCGAATACCGGCGTACACAGCACTCAATCTGCCAGCGACAGAATGGTGATCACTCGCTTCCATACCGCGTAACAAATGGGCGACCTGCGGAACACATACTAATGGCACACCAACAACGTAAACTAGTAAGGTTATAGGATGTTTAAGCTATGGCGTACACACATATAAAGAACATCCTTCAATGAATCAATAGGATCTACATGGTTTCTTCGTGTTAATGTGACAATACAGAGGCGGGAATGTCCCAATGGGATATCTGCGGATTAGTTAAAGCAATTGTTAGCCTGCATCATTGGAATTACACCATTTGGGTTCTGTGGCGGTAAACCCGGTTTACGTAGCACTACATAATATGGGTACTCGGACATCCGTGATTGCTGGACATACAGCGGCAGTCAAACACACTGGCCAGATGGACACAGTCCAATATGTTCTACACTGTACATATGCACACTGGTGTCCATTGTAGGACCCAAAGATTTATCCGTACGCAATGTCAACCTGCTACAAGCGGGAGACCCGATGAAGTGACAGCCGTGACTACGGCACAGCTACATATATGCACCACCAGCGTGTTCAAGGTTGATGACAACTGTCCATGAAATGCAGGTGATATGCACAGGAATCCCCAGATTGACCAGTACATAGATGTGCGTCCACATCCCATTCCCGCACACATGGAGGATGTGCAACGGGTACTGTCGAGGGTTGCAGCCATGGGATCGTGGGTATGCAGAAACGTGGCTCGGTGTTGTTTGGCAGATAATACGTTGTCCCGCACCGTGGGAGGGATGTGGGAGTAGCACGTGCCTTACTCCCCACTGATAGTGCAAAGCATCCACCGGCTAATGCTGAATGCAGGTGTGAAATGTGTACTGCTCCATACCTGTGTCCAGTAGACAATCGGTAGGGATGGACAAGCGTAGGACCACGATGGCACCCGTAACCGCGAACCTGGTGTAACCACACAGCTGCAGTGAGGCATAAGTCAGGAAATACAGATAGGGACAACAGTAGACACACCCCATACAACGCCAGACCGCTGTGCGAATACCGGCGTACACAGCACTCAATCTGCCAGCACCGAAAGGGGGATCACACGCTCCCATACCGCGGAACAAATGGGTGACCTGTGGAACACATACCAATGGCACAATATCAACGTCAGCTAGGAAAGCCATACGATGGTCAAACTATGGCGTTCCCACCAATGAAGAACATCCTTCAGTGAATTGATAGGATTAATGTCAATTGACCATGGAATACACCTAATCAACATCAAAGACCCGCTGGCACCTTATGGCACACAAACCAAGACACACATAGGTAGATGAAACAGTCAACGTAGACATTTCGTCCACGATAGGTCACATGTGGTATCCAAAGGTTACTCCATAGACATGTAAGCGCTATCACCCGTAGGCTCCGTGAGACTTACACATAACATAGAGGTGTCCAGGCTTTATATATCCCCCCTTACACTTCCATGTGTTACTTTCTGTGCAAACAATGAACAGGTAACCACAGCATAGAAAGCACAGATGCAATGTTAACCACACACACATATGTTAACATCTCGGAAGGCATCCTATTAACACATGTATCATATGATATTGTACTATGCCGAATACTCATCAATCGAAGATTTAACACTGTATATGGAAGATATGCATAGCATATCACTGTAATACAGCGGTACAGACCTGAAAGAGTGGACAAATGTGTGCTAACCCTACATCTGTACCTGAACTACATTCCCGTTACGGGGGCTTGCTCCACCTGCCTCTCAAAAGAGGCCTCATCAGTGTTCCATCGGTCAGCCCTGGTGTGTGGCCAACCCTCCACCTACTAATCCAACTAGATCCGCATTCTATAGCATAGCTGATGAGGTCCCCCCTCTGGTATTATAACCTGGACGTCGTACAACACCGAATGTAGACGTATGCCTTGTGATGTGCCCATATCCGGCCGTAGGCATACGGCAATCCTGCGGCTGCCCAGGGCGCCGCACTAGTGGGGCCACCTGTCTAGTAGGTGTGTCATGTGGATATACCAAGATGGGGGCACCATGTGCTGTGGTGGTGAGCGCCATGGGGCCCTACAGCCTAGGGCAGCAGTCGATCTAAGTCCGCTGCCGTAGGAGGGGTAGTACAGTCTGCAGGTATGTGCAGATGTGTACATGAAACAGCGGTCCACAAGGATTACCCATAGTGGCGACACCTGCACAGATGGCTGTAGCGGGACACACACACGGCCATGCATACAGCACAGGTAGACATACACACACCATAACTAGGCAAGTACACACGAGGTGTATGGCGTGTACAGGTACACTGTCAGGTCAGCAAGGATAGCTGTCTGCCACGATATCCAGCAGATGTCCTTACGGTGTTCTGGAATACGGACAGTGCATGGACAATGAGTGGATATGCAACGTACCACAGTTATATGTGTCAGCCGTGCAAATATGCGATACATGGGAAAGACAGCCGTCCATGCTAGAGCAGCAGTACGGGCACAACATAGGTACATAGATATACAATGTCAGAGATACAGACGGACACATGTGGCAGGCCCGGGAGTGTAATGTACACAGCATCACCCCACCACACCATAGCATGGTGCATGTGGAGAACACGCTACGGCGGTCACCGACCACAACAGGCACACATGCAGTACACGAGCTGCGTACCACCATCCACAAACACAGGGATGGCGGCAGGATATGAGTGTTCGGCTTAAAACACAAGGCAATACCGTATGAACCCATGCATCTGGGAGCATGGACACACACACACATGTGGCAGGCATGGTGATTGACCACACCCCCACATACCCAAACGCACAAACGTATGACACAGGTATGGAATGCGCTACGTGGGCCACCAAGCACACCACCATCAGAGGCACATGTACAGGTGGGTGACAACATCCGTAAAGGAATGGCCGCTGATAGTCAAGGTTTGTGTTGCGAAGCGTCTAAAAGCCTGATCATCTGCAGAGGCAGCTGGAAACACACACACACAGGGAAGGGCCAGGAGTCGAACCTACGCCTATCTACATGAACTCACTACAGCATGAAGCATTTACAGAACGCGCTACCGAGTTTACTGAGCACAGCGCTGTCAGAGGCATACTTCTAGGCAGCTGACATCACCCGTAAGAGAATAGCTGGCAATAGCCAAGGTATGTGTTGCGAAGCGTCTAAAAGCATGTTCATCTGCAGAAGCAGCTGGAAACACACACACACACACACACAGGGAAGGGCCGGGAGTCGAACCTACGCCTATCTACATGAACTCACTACAGCATGAAGCATTTACAGAACGCGCTACCGAGTTTACTGAGCACAGCGCTGTCAGAGGCATACTTCTAGGCGGGTGACATCACTCGTAAGACAATAGCCGGCAATAGCCGATGTATGTGTTGTGGAGCGTCTAAAAGCTAGTTCATCTGCAGAGGCAGCTGGAAACACACACACACACACACACGGAAGGGCCGGGAGTCGAACCTACGCCTATCTACATGATTTCACTACAGTATGAAGCATTTACAGAACGCGCTACCGAGTTTACTGAGCACAGCGCTGTCAGAGGCATACTTCTAGGCGGGTGACATCACTCGTAAGACAATAGCCGGCAATAGCCGATGTATGTGTTGCGGAGCGTCTAAAAGCTAGTTCATCTGCAGAGGCAGCTGGAAACACACACACACACACACACACACACACGGAAGGGCCGGGAGTCGAACCTACGCCTATCTACATGATTTCACTACAGTATGAAGCATTTACAGAACGCGCTACCGAGTTTACTGAGCACAGCTGTCAGAGGCATACTTCTAGGCGGGTGACATCACTCGTAAGACAATAGCCGGCAATAGCCGATGTATGTGTTGCGGAGCGTCTAAAAGCTAGTTCATCTGCAGAGGCAGCTGGAAACACACACACACACACACACACACACACACACGGAAGGGCCGGGAGTCGAACCTACGCCTATCTACATGATTTCACTACAGTATGAAGCATTTACAGAACGCTACCGAGTTTACTGAGCACAGCGCTGTCAGAGGCATACTTCTAGGCGGGTGACATCACTCGTAAGACAATAGCCGATGTATGTGTTGCGGAGCGTCTAAAAGCTAGTTCATCTGCAGAGGCAGCTGGAAACACACACACACACACACACACACGGAAGGGCCGGGAGTCGAACCTACGCCTATCTACATGATTTCACTACAGTATGAAGCATTTACAGAACGCGCTACCGAGTTTACTGAGCACAGCGCTGTCAGAGGCATACTTCTAGGCGGGTGACATCACTCGTAAGACAATAGCCGGCAATAGCCGATGTATGTGTTGTGGAGCGTCTAAAAGCTAGTTCATCTGCAGAGGCAGCTGGAAACACACACACACACACACGGAAGGGCCGGGAGTCGAACCTACGCCTATCTACATGATTTCACTACAGTATGAAGCATTTACAGAACGCGCTACCGAGTTTACTGAGCACAGCGCTGTCAGAGGCATACTTCTAGGCGGGTGACATCACTCGTAAGACAATAGCCGGCAATAGCCGATGTATGTGTTGGGAGCGTCTAAAAGCTAGTTCATCTGCAGAGGCAGCTGGAAACACACACACACACACACACACGGAAGGGCCGGGAGTCGAACCTACGCCTATCTACATGATTTCACTACAGTATGAAGCATTTACAGAACGCGCTACCGAGTTTACTGAGCACAGCGCTGTCAGAGGCATACTTCTAGGCGGGTGACATCACTCGTAAGACAATAGCCGGCAATAGCCGATGTATGTGTTGCGGAGCGTCTAAAAGCTAGTTCATCTGCAGAGGCAGCTGGAAACACACACACACACACACACACACGGAAGGGCCGGGAGTCGAACCTACGCCTATCTACATGATTTCACTACAGTATGAAGCATTTACAGAACGCTACCGAGTTTACTGAGCACAGCGCTGTCAGAGGCATACTTCTAGGTGGGTGACATCACTTGTAAGACAATAGCTGGCAATAGCCGAGGTATGTGTTGTGAAGCGTCTAAAAGCTAGTTCATCTGCAGAGGCAGCTGGAAACACACACACACACACACACACACACACACACACACACACACACACACAAGGGCCGAGAGTCGAACCTACGCCTACCTACATGAACTCACTACAGCATGAAGCATTTACAGAACGCGCTAACGGGATTACTGAGCACAGCACTGTCAGGAGGCATACCCCTAGGTGGGTGGTATCATCTGCAGAGGCAATGCGTCCGATAGGGAATGAAGACAGAGTGCGCAGTCACGCAGCCTGTTACCATCCCAAGGTGGCCGTACAGTAACACGTTAGTGCTGCAGTCGGGAATACCACATAACTAGTGATCAGTACATCACGACAGGAATACGGGATGCACCACATGACACTTTACCCTATGGGAGGGCATCCGTCGTGCAGGATGTAGGCAGCCAATGTGGCATGACAGCCACATATGTGTCACCTGGATGGTCACCATGGCTATACAGGATGCCATTGGCCATGGCTACACGCCCAGTTGCAGACATCGGTGACGACTGTCGTGTGTACCCCGGCGGGTGTACTGGCCATGCCTCCCACACCTAGCGGTTGCGAAGGGGAGACAGACATGCTCAACGCAGTCGGGCATGGTGCACTGTCCTGTGTGTCAATCTACACAGCTGCTTACTGGGCATGCTCAGACACTTAGACTCGGCACAGAGCAGACATGCATACACATGGAGCAACAGCATGGGTGGCAGAATGTGGACCATCGTGTGTGTCCAGCCACACAACAGCAACCCAGCCATGGCACAGACGTGGCCGTTGTGAAGGGGATACAGGCATGCACCCGGGGTATTACTGCAGTCGGGCGCGGTGTGCACTGTCCTGTGTGTCAATCTACACAGCTGCTTACTGGGCATGCTCAGACACTTAGACTCGGCACAGAGCAGACATGCATACACATGGAGCAACAGCATGGGTGGCAGAATGTGGACCGTCGTGTGTCCAGCCACACAACAGCAACCCAGCCATGGCACAGACGTGGCCGTTGCGAAGGGGATACAGGCATGCACCCGGGGTATTACTGCAGTCGGGCGCGGTGTGCACTGTCCTGTGTGTCAATCTACACAGCTGCTTACTGGGCATGCTCAGACACTTAGACTCGGCACAGAGCAGACATGCATACACATGGAGCAACAGCATGGGTGGCAGAATGTGGACCGTCGTGTGTGTCCAGCCACACAACAGCAACCCAGCCATGGCACAGACGTGGCCGTTGCGAAGGGGATACAGGCATGCACCCGGGGTATTACTGCAGTCGGGCACGGTGTGCACTGTACTGTGTGTCCATCTACACAACTGCTTACTGGGCATGCTCAGACACTTAGACTCGGCACAGAGCACACATGCATACACATGGTGCGACAGCATGGGTGGCAGAATGTGGACCGTCGTGTGCCCAGCCACACAACAGCAACCCGGCCATGCCACAGACGTGGCCGTTGCAGCGGGGAATATCCAGGTGCAATTAACCATGGGTAGGACCGCCCTACAGTTTGTTGCATGCTACAGACCACCCTCCCAACTCCAGGATACCTGCACAGCCGTCCTGAGGACACTGGTGAGTGTGCATGCTCTCACAACAGCACCGTATTGGGTGATGTCAAGCACCCATACATAGACTGGGAACATTACCCATGACACAACACCCTACGCCACAGGTCCCGGGTGTTCATACACGTGACCGCTGTGAAACAGCCATGAACCATACCCACTAGGGGGGGACGTATACCAGTTCTGCCCATCACACATGGGGAGGAAATGCTCCACACAGGATGTACATCCCTCAATGGTGATGTCAGACCATATAGTGTATCCACTGGTAATCCACATCCTGCACCCAACACTGGCATGGGAGACCTAAGTGAGGACCTCTTCACAGCAAACCACAGACATCATACGACCGGTGTGGTACCCTACAAGTCCACCATGCCAGTGGTGAACACAGGCCGCACTGCCAACTCCCTTACGAATGCCTTCTCTGAGCACACACAGGGATGTCTGCACCAAGTGATCATGATAACATCAGGACCTTGTCCACCACAGGTAGGCACATGGTCTGGTGGACCACAGCCACTGACAAACTGTACATCAGCAGTTTGAGCTAATACATGATGGAGCATTATCAGTACCAGGGAAGCCATCACCCATTCATACCAGCGTCAACATACGGCCACACATACAATCATCCAAGGCCGCTTGTGGTAGTGGTACTGCAGAGGGCACATGAGACAACCATAGGGCCTTCCTCAACTGTGGTAGGGACATGGGTGGGAGCACACAGACATGGCCAGAAATGATCCAGAATGGTACAATGGTCACTGCACCCACAGACATTGTCAACAAACCAGCGGACATGTCCCATGCATACATCCACCCCCCACCCCAAGAGGGACATATCCATCCCACCAGAGTCTAGCCTCGAAACATCTCATATGCCCTGGAGTAATCTGATATCTGTTAGATGGTTAACACAGCACCAATGGGCCCCGATGGTGTCCCTGGCTGTGTGCTACCCAACCTCATTGAGGCCCTCACCCCACACATAAGGCCACTGTCTCATGTTAGCCTTACTACGGGCTAGGTCCCGCTGGATGGCATATGGCATCTGTGGTCCCACTATGCCAGGGTAGTGCTGTTATGGACTGCAGACATTACCGCCCTATCAGCTTGACAAGCCTTGTCTGCAAAGCTGCGGGGAGGGCCATACAGGTGCCCATGAATACAAACAGTGGTGTACAGCCAATACCGGAACATACCCACAACAACTTAGTCAAGGGCAGATGCTGCCTCCCAAACCTGCTCGTCCTGTCTGGAGCAGTCACCAAGGCCATTGATGGGGGTAGGTCGGTTTGCACACACTACCATGCCCTGGTGGGAGCGTTCAGAACGCACTCCACGTGGGTCTCATGGAAAGGCTCACCAGCGTACATGTGGGGACATAAGTCACACGATGGTTCTCAGAATGGTTGGAGGTCACACCACACAGGGTGTGTGTTCCTGGTGCCCTGTCAGACTAAACGCTGGTCTCAGGTGGAGGCCCACAGGGCTCCGTCCTGGGCCCCATGCCATTCGGCATTCGACCTTACAATGTGCATGCCAACATAGGGGGATTGTGGCAGACAAGGTATGCAGATGACTGCACACTGGCCACCATACCCACCACCCCATCTGACACAGACATCCACCTAGGGCGTCATACACATGGATAACAGGTGCGAGAGCCATGGCCTGTTGCTACATGCCAGAGAAGGTGCAGACCTACCCAGTGTGAAGGACATGTTTGCCCCAACGTAACATGTAGGTGGTGATCCATTCAACATGGTGGACGTGTTCATGGAGATGGGTACCACACCTGTCAGTAACCTCTGTCAACACACACAATGCCAATGTGGGTGGGAAGACATTCCACTGTGGCCACCTGGTCTGGAAGGAATCACATCCACATCACGGGTGTTCATTGTACCCCTGTACACATCACACACCACAGCAATGATTGCATACAATGGCACATATGGGCTGTACCTAACCTGACACCTGCAGCACTCGGAAGGACCACAAACATTCCACGAGGCGGGGATAAAGGTGCTGGGACATGTGTCTCACACTGCCCGACCAAGGGGACTCCGGCTGTATACCTTCCCAGCACATCTGCTCTGTGGTGATCTGTGCCTGACATACACAGCCATGTCCAACCTGGGTGACATGGACAAGTTCCACCTCCTAGGCTCCGGGCAAACACGGCCACAGAAGCAACTTACACACACCTCACCACGAAGATGACTAGGACGTGCTGGGGGAACAGGGTCAACGCCCAGAGACCCCCTACAACATGGAGAGGATTGCCAGCCCATGTGAAGCAGAGGCCCTGACTGCCTTTGTGCAGGAGTAATCATGACATGTGGATGTGTGATCATGAGTATGCACCAGGCATCATCTCTGTGTCAGTGCTGGACAGGGGACAGGAGACTGATGGATGTGGTACCCTCATCCTAAGGGGTGTTAGCAGCCACACACAGTCTTGCTAGGTTTACACATTCCGTAGGGCACATAGCCTGGTATGTACATGTGCGCCTATGTACCTATGTAGGGGTCCATGCCGGTTGCGGGTACCTGTGCTATGCTGCTATTGCCAGATGTGCCTGTGGGTACCCCACGACTACACTTGGGGAACTGATAACAGTTCAAATTCACCTATAATATTAGCAATACGAACTTGCAATATTTAGATGTTTATTTGATAAAAAACACAAACAGCACAGGTTTTTGTTCAAAGGTGCACAGAAAGAGTACACACTCTAATTCTTTCCTTCATTTCGATAGTGGGCACCCTCTGCATGTTAAAAAAGGTATTATTAAGGGACAACTAGTTAGAGCCTGCAGAATGTGTAGCACCACAGACTATTTTCAGGAGGAAATAGAATTTCTCAGGTCCTCATTTCTTAATAGAGGGTATCCACCCGGTTTGTTTCAGAGTATACTCAATGAGATCCTAACCAAGAGAGATAGATGCTTCCCAGCACTATTAAGCACAGGATCACCATTTCCTAGAGCCCAAGACAAAGAACACCAGACCAATTCCAGGAGTTTTGTTTACACCTACGCAGCTGATGCTGGGTACATAGAAAGAACCATGAAGTTCTTTTGGCCTGTGGTCACTTCACATGAGGAATTTGGCAGCTTTTTTCCCCCTAACATTTCCTTCACTAGAAAAAGGAACACGAACTTGAAGGGCATTTTCGAGTATAGCACAAGGAGTAGTTCAGAACACTTTGGTTGCCAGAAAAGGAAGGGCACATTTAAATGTGGTAGATGTCATCAATGCCCTTTTATTGCTAACACCCACAAGTTTTATGTTACAGCCCGTAACATCACACTAACAGCCAATGAACACTACTCTTGTTACTCGACAGGGGTGGTATACTTAGGTTTCTGCGAGGGATGCACAGCTTTCTACGTGGGAAAAACAGAAAGGGCATTGAAACGTAGGATATACGAACATGTCTATGACATCAAAAACAAGAAAGACACCAATGCTTTTGTTAGACACTCTGCAGTATGTCATAGTATGTCTATCCAGTTTTTTGTCCTTGAGAAAGTCATTCAAGATCAGAGGGGAGGGGATTGGGAAACTGCATTGGCCTCAAGAGAACTCTTCTGGCAATTAAGATTGAATGCAACAAAAGCCCCAGGTTTGAATGATAGTATAAGCTTAGCAAGCATTCTGAAAGCTAAAAGTTATGCACTTTGATCTTTGCAGTGGTCCCAGTTATG
>NC_056735.1:1339681746-1339733600 GCF_019279795.1 Protopterus annectens | reverse complement strand
TTGAGCCATCAGAGGTCATTATCCCAATGTACTCTTCCCTTATCAGACCAAACATAGAGTGTAATGTTTCCTTTGGTATGTACCTGACCAGGCATATGCAGCAACTAGGGTGACCACTGAGGTTCCTTACAAAAAAAAAATACAAGGCATAACAAACCTGCCTTATGCAGAGTGCCTTAAAGCCATTTCTCTCTACTCAGTCTCCTATAGATTGCTAAGGGGTGATCTATGCCTGGCTTACAAGGCATCTGCAAACCCCACACTGATGAATCTCCTGCATATTTGTAAGTTAAACAATACTTGAAATACAAGGTGTAGGGACCTGAATTTTGTCTGTGATTTAAAAAGAACATGCTGAAGAGAGATTATGTGTCCCAGAGACTGCTTCTCCTATGGAACAGGCTTTTCATCCATGTGAACCTATTATCCAATTTAAGCACAACCTACAAAAACCAGGACAAAAATAAAAATAAAACTAGTGAAAAAACACAATTGCCATGGCAACCTTGGTAAAACAGAAGAAGTACTAAACGCAAATTTATTTACATCAAAAAGAACCAGCGTTTTCGCCACAAGCCTCTTGTAGCTTCATCAGAGTAAAACATGAAAAACATAACCTGCCTTATATAGTATATAGGCAGGAAGTGACATGTTTTATTACACCATAAAAAACATTTTCTATCCAACACATATCTCATTTAAAATTGGAAATTAGAAAAATATATACAATTGTTTCCCTGAAACGATTTAAAAAATGCACCATATAAGCACTTAACTAAATTTATAAAGGAATTAACATTAATATAAAATATAAAATTATTATATATTATAATGTACATAGATATCTAACAGTAGACACCCTATCCTTAAAAAGACTAATATCAAAATATTATGTACTCAGTAAAAACCAACCTAGGTACAAAGACTATAAAAGTAATAAAAAATAAATGATGGCTGGTACCTATAAGTCTAACACCACTAAGGAACAAATCGAAGCTTTAAATCTTCTTTGTCGTCAAGCTGTCAGAGTTATTAAACCAGACAAAGGTGGAGGTCTGGTTATATTTAGCAAGGAGCAATATAAAGAAAAAATGCTATTGGTCCTGGAAACTGAAGCTTATTCTCCAGTTTCTATTAATGAAGTAAACGGGACCTACCAAAGAATTAGGGGCCTTCTGAGGGATCTATACTTGGCGGCTAAAATAGATATAGATACTTATCGATTTATTGACATCACATTTCCAAAAATCCCAGTGATGTTCGGAGTCCCCAAGATTCATAAAAATCTCGAAGACCCCCCGATGAGGGCCCTAGTCGATGGTAGGTCCTCCATGACATACCCTTGCTCATGGCTTATAGATTCTATCTTATCAAAATATTTGCGGTTCATACCATGGCTATGTAAGGATTCCTGGTCTTTTCTAAAGCAAATTAATGAGATCCCCTTCAATGGCATGGATAATTTCCTTACCATTGATGTGGTAGACTTATATACCTCGATACCTCATTTGGAAGGCGTTGAGTGGGTTGGGGTACTCATGGAGGAATTCGGAGCTACTAAAAATGAGATTCAATTAGTAACAGAACTTTTAGATATAGTTCTGACATCCAACTTCTTCTTGTTTGATAAGGATTTGTTCTTACAAAAACGAGGGGTAGCTATGGGTTCGCCCTGCGGGGCGAGCGTTGCTAACTTCTTTGTGGGATATTGGGAAAAACAATTTCTAAAGAATAGGACGGACTTGATGCAATATGTCCATTTCTATACCAGATTTTTGGATGATGTTTTCATCCTTTTTCATGGCGATTCCTCTGAAGCTGACTCTTTTGTTTCTTCGCTTAATTCCACTACGAACATCCTTAAATTCACTTCTAAATTTTTGTATTCAGAGATAGATTATTTGGACGTCAAGCTTGTTAAGGATAATATCAAGGAAGAATACTTGGCTAGTATCTTTAGGAAGCCGACGTACTGCAACTCCTTCCTGCATTTTTCTAGTGCACACCCTTTTAAACAAAAACATTCTATCGTAAAGGGACAACTTGTGCGAGCAGGAAGGATGTGTAGTACTTTAAATGATTTTCATATAGAATGTAACTTCCTTAAAGATATGTTTTTAAGCAGGGGTTACCCTGTCCCTCTTCTAGAGGAACTTATAGATAAGGTTTCTAACAAAAGAATCTCTGGCTTTTATCGGCCTCTCCTATGTGAAAAAGAAGTAATCCAAAGGAGAATAGAGATTTGTGACTTTCATGGTTGTATTGATAACATTCGTTCACAAACCTTCACACATCTACCTCATGGTGAATGTAACTTTAGGTTGAACTTTATCACAACTTTCTCTTCTGACTCTCACGCTATTTGGGCCATAATATGTAAAAACTGGCATTTTATAGTAAATGATAGCTTCTTAGTTAGTAAGTTGGGATCTTCGCCTAGACTTACATATAGAAGAGGAAATAATTTGAAAGAGTTAACACAGAGGAATTTTAATCATGATGGTTACAGTAGACAAAAAGGAATGGTTATATGTGGATTCTGTAACTGGTGTAAACTGGTAAAAACAGGAAATAGTTTTACTATTAAAAATAAGAGATATAAAATATTCCACAAGATGAATTGTGAAACAAAAGCTGTGGTTTACATTGTGTGTTGCAAATGTTGTAGTGGTTTTTACATAGGGAAGACGGATCGAAGACTTCGTGATCGTATCTATGAGCACGATTACGCAATAAGAAAGGGTAACTGCCAAAATGCTTTGGCAAAACATGTCTCGTCTTTCCCGGGCCACAGCTTTGAATTCATGGCTATAGACCATATACCCTATTCAATTAGAGGAGGTCCTTCCTCTCTGTTACTAGAAAATTTGGAGTTAGAATGGCAACTGAAACTTGATGCTTTCAGAGTGCCAGGGCTGAATGAAAACTGTAACATCTCAGCTGTTCTGAAGTTGAGAAGTTATTTGAGATAGTCAGGTTTCCATATCTTGGTGTCTTTGTGCCTGCACCCTTATGTTTTGTTCTATGTCTATAGTATTTTGATTTTGGAAGTACCATCATTTATCTTTTATTACTTTTATAGTCTTTGTACCTAGGTTGGTTTTTACTGAGTACATAATATTTTGATATTAGTCTTTTTAAGGATAGGGTGTCTACTGTTAGATATCTATGTACATTATAATATATAATAATTTTATATTTTATATTAATGTTAATTCCTTTATAAATTTAGTTAAGTGCTTATATGGTGCATTTTTTAAATCGTTTCAGGGAAACAATTGTATATATTTTTCTAATTTCCAATTTTAAATTAGATATGTGTTGGATAGAAAATGTTTTTTTATGGTGTAATAAAACATGTCACTTCCTGCCTATATACTATATAAGGCAGGTTATGTTTTTCATGTTTTACTCTGATGAAGCTACAAGAGGCTTGTGGCGAAAACGCTGGTTCTTTTTGATGTAAATAAATTTGCGTTTAGTACTTCTTCTGTTTTACCAAGGTTGCCGTGGCAATTGTGTTTAAGCACAACCTAGACCAGTGGATGGGGAATAGGAAATTTACACAGGGCCTGACACCCATGTCTCTTGTGGACAGAGATAGCTTATAAATGCCTGGACCTCAATGCCTATTTGGATACAGAACATCATTATTCTTTCGGGGAAAACTTGACAAGGCTTATAAAGGCCCATTGGATTGTTAGCCTAGTAACAATCTATGAATATATAAATCAGGCCTTACTATCTCTAGGCAATTCAGATCCTGTATCCCAGCTCAAAAGAGCCATTTCCTTAGTGACAGATATTTCTCACCCAATATTTATGACTGATTATTCTGTAGGAAATGTTTAAAATCTGCCAACTCATTACACTTCCAAAACATATGTTCCCATTATCTCTTTTTTTTCCCATCACACCTCAAACATTTACTAACGACCTGAGGAAAAATTCTTTGAAGTTTGCTTGAGGTATACAAATACCTATGCAAAAACTTCCAAGAAAAGATCTAAACCATCTGGACTTTGTTGCATACTTGGGAGAGCTGTGCATATGTCCTCCCATTGTTCTATTGTAACTTACCTTTTTAGTCTCTCTTTCCAATCTTTTCTAACCTCCTCAGATTAATTCTTATAACTATCATGCAATATTTTATATGCCTTACTAATTATCCCTATTTAACAGCAGCTTCTGTTCCAGATTCAACTAAAAACTCTACAAGAGCAGGTCTTTCACTTAATATTTCCCATCCCTTTCTCTTTGCCTGGACTTTGATATCAATCTCTGGTAGAGAAGGCAGTCTCCAGGCTGCAGTCCAAATGTCATCATGGCCTCATCCCTTTTTTCCTTTGCCAGTTATCTCCACTAAATTCCAGCCCCTGGCCTATTTTCTGAACCCCTACTTGCAGTCATCCCTATTGGCAAAAATCTAATTTCTCCATTCTTGTGTTGGCTTAGTTCTTAGAATATTGTCTGCTACTTTATGAATGTAAAATTCAGTAGGGTCATTGCTGTTATCTGCATCCAAAATCACACACACTTTTTTTTTTAATTCACTCAACTGTTACATAGGTTCATAGGTTCATAGGTTCATACTAGGCTATCTGCCCGAGGGCATTTACAAGCCTAGCCCATAGTTTTGTGGCTTACGCCACCCCTTTAGTATGGGGAACTATACCCATTATTTTGCTGTGCCTCTGTTGAGCAGTGACACTGAGGTAATCCCTGGGGTATATCTGCGATCTCCCATCCATTGGTCAAGATTTCTCTTGAACAAGGCCAGCGAGGTGCTCTGCCTCACATATACCGGGATTTTATTCCACAGCATAGGGAGTCTTTGGGTGATGAATCTATCCCTCCAGCGTCCTATTAATAGCCGTGTCGAGGTTTAAGTCTCCCCCTTGTGGCTCTGACGGATCTAGATTTTTTGAGGTGAAGCATATTCATCAAATCTGGGTTTGACATGGCCTTATATGTTAGGCAAAGGTCACCTCTGAGCAAGCGGTAAGCGACTGAATAGAGCTGGAGTTCTTTCAGTCGGGCAGCATAGGACAGATGTTTGAGACCCTTTATCCTTTTGGTGAGGAACTTTTGTGGCCTCTCCAGCTGCTGCAAGTGTCGGGTCAGATACATTCGAATGGGGCATTGTACTCAATCATTGGTCTGATGAGTGATGTGTATAGGGAGACTATGACCTCCCTTGATCTAGATGAGAATCCTTCATGATAAGGTGGGCAATGTAGAAGGTCTTCCTAACTACTTTAGCTACATGGGTGTCGAATGACAGACTACTATCAACCTGGGTCCCCAGGTCCCTGATAACTTCTCCTATGCTCAGTGGATTGCCACCTATTTGGTAGCTAGGGGTAACCTTGTTTTTCCCGAAGGGTATGACTATGCATTTTTTGGCATTTAACTTTAGGCCATGGCTCTGGCACCAGTTATCCATTTCTGTGAGACCCTTCTGAAGGATATCTGTGTCAGATGTGTTTTCTACTATGGCGCCAGTTTGCAGTCATCTGCAAACTTTGTCAGCCATAACCCACCTGTCTTTGCTTGTACTCGGGCAAGGTAGATGCCAAACAACAGTGGGCCCAGGACTGAGCCCTGTGGTACACCACTTGTGACAGGCTTTGAGTCTGACATGGCGCCAGCAACTCTGACCCTGTGGGTTCTGTCACTCAGCCAGTTTGCAACCCATCTTGTGATGTATGGGTTAACATTTAAGCTGATGAGTTTTTCAATGATACCAGTGGGGTATTGTATCGAAGGCCTTCGCCAGATCGAGGTAGGCTGTATGGACTGCCTTTCCTCATCAATGGCTTTGGTGACTGTTTGAAAAAGTCAACCAAGTTTAGAAGGCATAATCTGCCTTTGACAAAGCCAAACTGGGATAAAGGTACATTCTTTAAATTTCTCATCTCTTTATTTATGAGGTCCATTATGATCCTCTCCATGGCTTTGCAGATAAGGCTTGTCAAGCTAATGGGCCGGTAATTTCCAGGGTCGGTGGAGGCACCGCCTTTGTGAAGTGGGACCACAGTTGCAGTGCTCACTCCCTGGGTACGTATCCAGAGGTAAGACTATGATTAAACAGCTGTCCTAGCTGTGGGTTTAATTCCTCGTTGAGTTCGTGGAGCACACAGCCGGGGACACCATCAGGTCCCATGGATGCTGTGTTTTTTGCTTTGGAGAGAGCAGTTCTCACTTGGGCGTTGGAGATGTTTGGGGGGCTGCAATCGCTTGGTATAGATATCTCTCCTTTTGGGGAGGGGAGAAGTTTGCACTGAACCTGTCAGCCAGTATGTTGGCAATGTCTGTAGGATCAGTAATCTTCACATCATTTTGAACTAGTTCTGAGCATAACTGGGAGGTTCCTCCCAGGTTTCTAACATAGCTAAAGAAGGCCTTATGATTGTCTTTTGAGTCTTTAGCTATTTTTCTCTCAAAATTTGCTTTGGATGATTTTATGAGAGCTCTTAGTTTTTACTTATAGTGATCAAGGGTGTCTTACCTTTTAAGGATTTTGCTCTATCTTGTAGTAGCTTCCTCCTTTTGTTGTAAAGTTTGTTTATGGCTGGGGTCCACCAGACTGGACGCTTGCCTTTGGTACAAAGAGTCTTTGTTTTGCTTGGGATTGCCTTATCCATGCAGTCCTGCAGGTGCTGGTAGAAGGCATTTGTAAGTGATTCAGCGGCTTGAGTACTGTTTTCCGCCGGCTCGGGGGCCTTAAAGGAGACCACACTAGTCTTTAGAAGTGTGAAGTCGGCTTTCGAGAAGTTCTTTACTGTGGTCATCATCCCTTTCCATTTTGAATTATAACCTTCTGTGTGTATCATTTATATAAGCCTTAACTGTGTAGCTTTAAAGTATCCCTTCCAATCAGACAATCCTAAACCACCTTGTTCTGTTGGAAGGATCACCTTATCCCACTTAACTCTTACACTCTTTCCCTGCCAGATAAATTCCTTCTACTCTTTATTATTGTCCACAATTTCGCCTCTGGTTGATAAACACATGCCTGACCAGTATATAAAACTAAAAAGACTAAAGACATTTTCACTGCTAGTATCTTAGTATCTATATTCATCTAAACAAGAGCTTCCAGTTTCTCAGTTTTTATATTATCTTCTGTTTAGTCTCTTCCCACATATTCTTAGCTGACGTAAGAGAAACTTTTTTAAATCCATACTCCTAAATACTTAATTTTATTGTATTCCCATAAATATGGTTATTGCTGAACTGATTTTTGTGTGGGTACATAACTTACTGTTATCACCTTTGTTTTACCTTCATTAGTTTTATATCCAGAAAAGACTCGAAACTGTCTCAAAATGTTCCACAACACTGAGATGACCTTTTCTGGATTTATCAGGTACAACATAATCGTATCTGTAAATAAGGCCAGCTTTTCTCAATTACCATACCAATTATATCCTTGCATTTCGGAATCACTTATTTTCTTTGTGAATATAAAGCAAATAACAAGTGCCTGATTCCTCTGTTCAAGCACAAGTTATCAGAGAGGAACCTTCCCACTTTAATTCTTGCCTCCTGTCCTTCATATATCCTCCCAATTAACCCTGTGATTGTATCAGGGAATGCAAATGCTTCCATTGCTCTACTCATAAAATCCCAGCTTACTAGATGAATGCTTTCTTTGTATCAATACCCACTAACAACAGCATTGTTTTCTTACATTGTGCTTCCCTTTAGATCATCATTGTTCTATTAATGTTGTCAAATGTTTTCTTCCCCTCCACAAAACCACAATGATCCATATCTATCAATTTTGACAACACCTTTGCCATTCTTTTAGCTAGTATAGACATAAACACTATAATCATGGCTTGAAACTGAAATGGGTCTATATGAAGCTGGGTCGGATGGGCCTTTACCATCTTTAGGTAATATAGTCACTACAGTTTTCTTCCAAAATATTGGTGCTTCTCCTCCTTTTAAAATACCATTAAATAAACATTTCAAGATCTTTATCACTCTCTTCCTTCCTAACTTCTGCACTTCCAGAGCAACAGCATCTTTTCATGGAGACCTTCCTAAAGATTGATTATAAATCACTGTTTTTACCTCATCTCCTATTTTAACTTTTAGTTGTTGAGCTTCATCTACCTCTAACCTTAACAAAATTAAGTCTTAACATAAATATTTCCATTTGTGCTCTATTTCCACATTTCCCTGCTTTATACAAATTTTCATAAAATTTCCAAAATATGTCTAAAACCTTACAGGATCTCTGGTTATTTTTCTTGTTCTAGACTCCCTAAGTTTGGCAACAATCCTGGAGTTATCAAAAAATAGTTGCTTAACAACAATCTTTCTAAACTCCTGCATATTATCCAGATACTCCCTTATTTTGTCTTTGGCATTCTGCATTTGCGTACCTTCTTGTTCTGAGAGATTCCCCTCATCCTACAACACTTTAACCTTTGTCAGCCCTTCTAGGTAATTCTTATTACTTCTTAACCATATCTCTTTATATTTTATTTCTACCATGTTTTTAAACTTCATTTTCTTTTTATCCCACTCACTAGCTATCACCTCTGAAGATATTTCTATATTTCATAATAACTCTCGAATAATTTCTAATACCCATTCCTTAAATTCCTCTCTTTTAACAGGTGGAAAAGTACCAGTGTTTCATTTTTACTTCATTATGCTGCATTTTATCTTTGTTTTTAATTGGTCATTATAGGAGATCCTTATTGGATGTGTGTTGACGCTTTCAATTAAATGCATATGTTCTTGTGAAATATAATTTCTATCTAGTCTAGTCCAATTGATGTACCTTGAGAAATAATATTTAAATTCAGTCCAAGTTCTTATTACTGAATTTGCATCTTCCATTACAAATATTTTCATAAATTTCTTCAGAAATCTACCCTCTTTTCTTATGTTTTCCCTTCCAGGTCCTCCTGATACATCTTCATTATTGCAAATCAAGTTCTAGTCCCTACCTCTAAGTAATATAGTCTGCTGGAAGCTGAATTTTTTCCCCTCACAATATTTTGTTAAGCTCCATAATAGCAGTTTTTGGTGGTATATAAATACATGCCAGTGTAACCCTCCTGCCTTGCCAATAGCCCCTTACTACCACAAAGTCTACCATTATTGTCTTTTTCCCTCTTCAATATTGAAGCCCCTATAGCAATTAGTATAACTACTTCCCTTTTCATTTGTCCCTAATATTCTGCTGAATATCCATCCTAAAATCCTGTCTTTGTCAAATTTGTATGGTCATTTCTTTAAAATGTGTCTCCTGCAGCATTGCCATTTGCACTCTGCATTTCTAAATATAATTCAGTGCTCTTTCCTGTTTGCCTATTCCTGTAAGACCATCAATGTTCCAAGATGATATGGCTAGTGTAGCCATTATGATAAAAGGCTATTGTTCCCACCTATTATACATGTCAGTTTTTTGAATGTGTATTTCCAACATTTGTCTTACATGTTTGGTAGATCTTTTATACAGTTGTTTCTTCTCATCTCTGTTTGAACCTATGTCACATTTCTTAAGACTATTTGCTTTAATGAAAACCCTGAAATAAAAAAAATAAATATACTTAAGAAAAAGAGCACTGGCTATCTTTAAATCAAACAAAATTGTACTGTATTATAATAAATGCATTAAAGTATTAAGGGTGTTAGGGAAGTTGCTTTCTAGTATTCACTTCCCATAGTTTCAAACTTT
The DNA here is from genome assembly GCF_019279795.1 of Protopterus annectens. Lineage (NCBI taxonomy): Eukaryota > Metazoa > Chordata > Ceratodontiformes > Protopteridae > Protopterus > Protopterus annectens. The sequence goes on along the minus strand of NC_056735.1, from coordinate 1,339,723,894 downwards.
ATTTTTCACTGAATGGCAGCCCAAAATCAGAGTATTAACATTAAATTTGCTTTTGTTCTGCCTTTCTTCTCTTGTTTTACTGTAAAGCCTGTATTTCTTATAACTAAAAAAAACACTTGTTTAATGTTTTTAAACACATACAACAATCACTGAAAAGACCCCCCCACAGACACACAAAAAACTACACAAAACTACTTTACTGTATATATATATATATATATATATATATATATATATATATATATATATATATATATATATAAATAATGAAAATGTTTTATAAACATTTTAATAAGAACAAAAATGTTTTACTTACAGTTACTTCCCCCTTTTGCTGTCCTTCTAAACATTTAAGTGGGGTATGTGCTTTACAGTTCATCCACAAGTTTAACAAAGTCATCAAAGCTCCAGTCTTTCTCACCACATTTTCTTGCAATGTCATATTGCAGAAATGTGATTGATGCTTTATTTTCTCCCATTTATTCAGCAACTTCAGTGTTGTTGGTCTTCTTTCTGTTCATGTTCATCTCTCAACACCAGATTCTGGTTCAAGTCCCATGTACTCCTGATAATTCCATTCAAATCCTGTGCTTTTTTCTATCTCTCAAGCATACTACTTTGCAGCACTGGAAAAGGTTTCACTGGCAAAATCTATGAAATTTATTGTTAGAAGAATGAGAAACAAGTCACCTTCTGTTTGTTTGCTCACTTTTTGTTGGATGAACTTTTTTATTTCCCCCTTAGCCTGTTTTACATTTAAAGTGTATTTGAACCTACAGGAAAAATATTCTAAAGACCACTGGATACAACAGTTTGAATCTCACACTTGCTTCTCAACATTCTCTCATTGCTGGGTTAAATTTGATTCTCTACTGCCTGGTGTACTGTGAATAATAATTTTCCACAAACACTTTACTTTCTCCAGTTTGTAATACTTTTCCCTTCTGCCATAGTTTTGTCAGAATCAACCCTTTCTGCTGGTATGACAGCGTCTTTACTAATACAGGTCTTGGCTGCTTTCATATGGTCAGGTTTCAAGCATACATTTGAGATGCCCTTTCAATTAACAAATCCTGTTGTGAAATACCAGTCCAGTTGCTTATTTGTGCTTTCATAAAATTAATTCACTCTGTTTCTTCCAGTTATACTGGTGCAACAGAAAATCTCCAAGTTTCTCTGTGCTCCCTGTGTTCTAATTCTACCATTTTTTGAAACAGCTGTTCTTGAGAAGAAGTCTACTATTCAGCCAGACTTTTCCTCATTTCAACCTCTGATTTTTGCAATTTTATCAGTTCATCTTAATAGCTAGTTAAAACATCTTCTAAACCCATCCATTTGTTCTGTAGAATGTCATCTTAATGACTCTAACCTTGGTCTTAACCTCAACAAAAAAATAAATTGATGCTGCTCACACCCAAAGCCCACCAAAATTCTGCAACCACCGACCCTCTCACCTCTTCAAAGGGGAACTCAATTAAACAGATTAATCACACTAAACTGTTAGGACTAACCATACATAAAACATGGAATGTAATTTCCACATCCAAGAAATCACAAAAATAATAATAATAATAATAATAATAATAATAATAATAAATAAATAAATAATGGGAATTGCTCTACTGAATCAAATCTTGTCTCAAGTGAATCCACTGGAGAACATACTGCAGCTGTTTTACTTCTCTCATCCCTCTTCTATGCTGCCTCCACTTTCACTAACCTTCAGACCTTCCAATTATATACACTAGAATGAACCTACAACAAAATAGCCAAATTTGCATCCAATTCACCCTCATATCAATGCAAAGTTCTCCCACAGTTGTATAAGTGTGAACTCCCTAATCTTCTTAAGCCTTATAAGCTAAAACAGTCTCCTAAAATATTACACTTTCCCAAGTGTGTACTATCTTGACTCTTGTCATGGTACTCCTCTTCCTGAGCTTTTAGATTTCTGGCAAACTTTTCTCTAACTTCAACAGTAACTCAAACAAGGAAGCTTTCTACTCCTTCCAAGTAGCAAACTCTGAATCTTCCTTCCATTGTCTCTCTGGGAAACTACAAATTCTCACCAATTCAAATCACAACTAAAACATTATCTTCTCACAAAATCGATTGTGGTGAGGAAGATGCCATCAGAATTAGTGTAGACTCATAGCAATCAGACTGGACAGGACAGTATTCATAATTTTAGCCTATGCACCACAGTAAGGTTGTGATGGTGAGGAAAGATTGCATTCAAGCATTTGTTGCTGGACCTTCTAGATAAAGCAGGACAATGTGAATTGATGCTGATAATGGGATTCATGAATGCTCATACAGGAACAGAGAGAGAACAGGAACTGCCTGGGTCCACACAGGTGTGGCAACAGGTATCTAGATTTCTGTCTGCCTTGATGGGACCAACACATGGTTCAGCAACCAAGACAGTCACAAGATCATCACATACAAGAATGGTCAATATGCAGATTAGGTTAAAATGCCATTGTGAGTGCTGTCAGAGATTGTAAAGTCAACCCCAGTGAAACAGACCATAGCTTAAACCACTGGTTGCCACAATCAGCTGCAACCAATGGTCAGAGAAGGGTCTAATGTCAATGAATGCTAGGCTAAAGACTTGAAAGTTGACTGGAGCAAAAGAACAAGAGTTCAAGGAAATGCTCTGAGCTCTAGCACCTCAGGAAGTAGAGGAAATAGGGGATGTTGAAGAAGAAGAAGAATGTCAACATCTCAAACAGCATGTATGCGGCCTGTGGAATAGATACTTGACAGAGGCAAATATAGAAATAAGGTACATAAGAAAAACTGGTGGTGGAATGCAGAAGTTCAGGAAGTCATCAAATGGAAGAAAGAGTGTAGAAAAAAGTTGGAAGTAGAAAAGCCAGATCAGGCTAAGAAGCAATTCTGCACTGCTTAGAAAGTGGATAAGAGAGCAGTCACAATAGCAAAGAACAAGGCATCGCAAACACTCTACCAGCCTGGTAAGTGACTCAGCTGATGGCACAAAGAAACTCTATCAGGTTGCAAGGCAGACAGAAAGATAAAAAAGTAGTCAGACATTTGTAAGGGATACTAATAACAAATTGCTCATCAATACACAGGACATCAAATGCAGAGGGAAGGATTACTTTGAAGAGCTCCTGAATGAAGAAATCTCAGCAGAAGCTGTACTGTCCCATATACAAGGAATCATGAAAGAGGAAGAAGAAACCACCTAAGAAGAAGTAAGAACAACATAAAGGAAAATGAAGTCAGGGAAAGCAGCAGGCTCAGATGAGGTTGAGAGAAATGGCTCCTCAGGGTACTCATATCACTATAGAGGGAAAGACCTGTCCCAGATGATTGGAGAATAAGCACTCTGGTACACGTGCACAGGACCAAAGGAGGCATTCAAAACTGTGGGCAGTATAGTTGTATTCAACTCCTGCCACACTGTATGAAAGTACTGGAGAGGAGGATTTATAAATGTATGTAAGGAGTAGTAGAAAGTAAGATGGTAGATGCAGTTTGGATTCAGATCAGGATGCAGTACAACCCATCCAATGTTTGCAGTTAGACAGACAGTTGAAAAAGAAGCTACAGATGAGGAAGGAATCTAGCTCCATTCCTAGACTTTGGAAAAGCATATGACAAGGACACAAAAAAGCCAGTTTGGGCAGTATTGCATTGGTTTGAAGTCCCTGAAACTCAGATTGCATACAAGGACCCAGTGAAAAATACAAAAAGTGTTCATATTCAAAGAAGGGTTGCCAGTGGGAGTGGATGTGCATCAGGAGTTCAGCTCTGAACCCATAATTGTTCATACTAACGATAGACTACATTAGCAACCAGGCCAGAAGGAACAGATTAATAAAGTTGCTAATTGCAAATGATATGGCATTAGAACCCAACTCTGAACAAGAACTGAACAAGGGGAATAGAATACAAAACTGAAGGTACATGTATTTATTTATTTGCAGTTTGTTAATGGGGAAAGTCCATTGGGCCGAGATGAGCCCTTTTTCAATAGAGGCCTGGGGGGAAGCTCCAAGTACAGATATAAAAAGGAAATATCAACAGTTAATAAATACATTATTAGATATGAAAATCAAGCAAGAAATAATATAAAAAGTTAAACAATGCAAAAATTCATCAATAATGCAAAAATTAATCCAAAGTTGATACAGGTGTTATACAATAAAAGTGACCAGAAGGCTGGTGTTAAGTGAAAATTATGGAAGAAGGATGGAGGAAAATTGAAGGAAAATGGTGTAGGTAGAGGGAGTTAGTAGGCTGAAGCTATGAGGGGTGAGAGCAGGAGCACTCCAAGGTAGAAGAGAGGTAGGAATGGAGCAGAGCTTTGAAAGTGGAGAGGTACATGGGATGAAACTGAGAACAGACAAAGCAGTTGTCATGGCAGCAAATGAGGAGAAATCAAAAGCAGAAAATTGAGATAGAAGGGAAAATAGTGGAACTGATGAACAGATTCAAGTATATGAGAGGGGTGGTGGAGGAAAATGGAAGTCTGAATGAGGAGATGAAAGCTAGAATCAGAGGGCCTGCAGCCAACTGGCACAGAGTATCAGGGGTAGTATGTGACAGAAGAATGCCAAAGAAGCTGAAAAGTAAGGTGTACAAAACAGTGGTGTGGCCAGTACTCCTGTATGGTACAGAAACCAGGGCTGTGAAGGCAGAAGAACTGAGGAATCTAGAGATAATGGTGATGAAGTGCTTGAGAAGAAATGAGGATGTCAGAGCAGAAGCTAAAGTAGCTCCAGTAGCATAGAAGATCTAAGAGTACAGATTAAGGTGGTTTTGGCACATGTGCAGTAAAGCTTAGGACAATCTGGTGAAAATGATTTAAGACAGACAGGAAGAAGGCAAGAGGAAACAACAGTATCCAGCAAAGAGATGGCTGGATTATGTGAGTGAAGATCTGTGACAGTCAGGCATGACCATGGAGGAAGAGTGGCATTGAAATGATACTTGGTCAAGATTTGAATGTCATATTCTTGCCAACCATTAACACTTTCAGCTTTTATTCAGCCCACAGCAAACTGATTTTAATGAATGTTCTCCTGCATACATTATTTTTGATTGCAAATTTGTTTCCCTCATTTTTACGTATTTGAGCAAAATAATTTGTCTTCCCACAAACTGTACAAAATTGCTTCATCATATATCACTTTGAACCATGCATATAATATTTTATGCAAGACACATTTCTCATGTATTTCTTGCTTCCATAGCCCTAAAAACATATTTTACTCTCTTTTTATACAATTGTTTTCTTTGTTAAACATGTTTTACACAATTCTAATTAATCTATGTCTTTTAAAACGACCAGAAATTTCACTCATTTTTAAGACATTAATAACTTTATTTAATATTATGACTGCTTCTCACAGTAATCTGCTTCACATCTATTCATTACGAATTCAAGCATAATTTTCTCTGTTACCAATCAATCATGTAACTTTCCAAGTTCACAGTCTTTGTCAAAGTTCCTCATCTCAGTAACATAAGCATTAAGTAAGATGGTATCAATATTTTACACTGGAAGTTGTACTGTTTTGAAGTGATAAATGGTGGATCTATGACATATTTTTTCAGCTGATAGAAACTCTAAAATATCTGTTTTATCAAAGTAAAAGACTCTCTTTCTTGAAAATCAAATGTAAACTTGCAGTCCTTCTCCTGTGACACACAGAAATGCAGCAAATTGTGTCATTTCACCTTTGGAGATACATTGCTCATAGTCCAGAATAAATCAAATTTCTGGATCATCAACTTCCATTCATTGTACAATTTGCTGTATGGACAACTTGAGACTAACTGGCAATTTTATCTGCACCAGTCTTAAAATATGACACATTATGACTTGCTTCATTTCTGACTTTAATTCTGGCACAGTGTACATTTGGTATTCAAAAAATATAAAATAAAGAGATGACACATGAGTACAAAGTGCTGCCATCAAAGTTAATATTACTCTGAGACCTCAGATAGTGTATAGGAAACAAGAGGCATTACATTCATTTGGGACTCTAAATAAGGCTAAAAGTTCAAATATTGAAAGACATATGCTATGTATATTGGAACTGCCAGGGACTGAATAACATCTGTGCAAGTGTTCCTGTTGCAATGTAAAAATTAGGTGATGTCCTAAGCATTTCTGTTGAGGTCACTGTTTACGTTGCAGCTTGCATACTGCTTGAATCTGTTGTGTATCCTGCAGTGATCACAGTCTGGTATTAGAATCTATACATCCATTCTCACCCCTTTTCCCACTTTTGCACATGGGGTTGGGGTGTCACTTCCACAGTGACAATCATCTTGAGCCATGTTTTACACCACCAGGTGGCTAGCCCTACCACAGTAGTTCATTCATACTACTCACTCGCACACACACTTATACCTACAGCCAATTTAGAGTGTCTAATCCACCTACTGCATGCCTTTGGAATGTGGGAATAAACTGGAGCACCCAGTGGAAATGCACGTGACCACAGGCATCCAGACTTTGCACAGAAAGTGCTCCAGCCAAGAATCGAACTGGAGAACCTCTTGCTGTGAGGTGACAATGCAAACCACTGCACTACTGTGAATCATCATCCTTGAATTTAAATAAAGCCCAACCATAATCTGAAAGCCAAAAATGTAGTTTGACCATAACATAAGGCATTGTTAGAATGTTCATTTCTAGCACCTCTGCTGTGCACTGGAGTTCGGCATGTTTATTTATTTATTTTTTTGGCCTTGCATAAAATGCTCACAAGCTCTGTGAATTTAAAGCATAACATTTTGTGGTCTGCAGTTAAAACATTTTTGCCTTTTCTGTTTCAGGATGTTTATATTCATGAACTGCATTGTACTTTGCATTCTTTGAATGCCTTGGCTGCAAGAACAAATCTTTCATCACAGCATTACCTCTGAATTTAATATATTCATCTAGACCCTACTTTTAAAGAGAAGCTCAGTAATATGTGGTACACAAAGATTATCTGATATGTTTATGATTAGAAGAATTGCCCCTACATGATATCTTCTTTTCAGTTTTCCATTGTCAGCTATATAATTAAGTCACAGGCTAGCATGGATGCTTTAATTACTTTGTGTATACAGAATAATGAAAGCACAAATACTGCAACAATATGAATATATCCCACAGGTTACTGAATTGGGAAATAATTTTGAAATATTGCAGAAACTTCATACAGTGATTCTGTAGAGTAGTTGGTATTGTTAAATGTGAACTGCAAAACTGCAGGGAACTTTATATAAAATTAAATGTTGAAGGAAATTAAAATAACCTATTCAGACAGTACTTGTCTTCTCTGTTTTATTTCTAATGTTCAGTTTGATGAGAAACAAATCTTGCATTTCTTTCATGTGAAGTTGGACTGGATTTACTGCTTCTACCTGCCTCTCGGCATTCTAAGTGCAAACTAAGAATGAGGTGTGGCAAACAAGAGTCTATATCAGTCTTTGAAAAAATTAAAAACATTTTGAAATGTGACAGTTCCTTTAAAGCTCAGATAAAATAGGCTTTCATAGGTTCACAGGTTCATAGGTTCATACTAGGCTATCTGCCCTAGGGCATTTATAAGCCTAGCCAGAATGTGTTTGGCTTTCGCCACCCATTTTAAATTTATTTTACTATGCCCTTTTTCGAGGTTAGTATACTGTGCCTCTGTCTAACAGTGACACATAAGTGATACCCGAGGTAAAGCTACGATCTCCCATCCACTCATTAAGATTCCTCTTGAAGAGAGTCAATGAGGAACTCTGCCTAACCTGGACTGGGATTTTATTCCAGAGTGAAGGGAGCCTCTGGGTTATGAATCTGTCCCTCCAGCATGTCCTATTTATTTCAGTGCTGAAGTCTCTCGAGTGCATAGCTCGATGGGATTTGGATTTTCTGAGGTGCAGCATGTCCATTAATTCCGGGTTGGACATGGCTTTATACGTCAGGCACAGATCGCCTCTGAACAGGCGGTATGCCACTGAGTACAGCTGGAGTTTCTTTAACCGGGCAGCATATGGCATCTGTTTGAGCCCTTTGATCCTCTTTGTGAGGTACTTTTGGGGTCTTTCCAGTTGCTGCAGGAGTCTGGTAAGGTACATCCCAAAAGGGGCATTGTACTCAATTATGGGTCTGATGAGGGATGAGTAAAGAGGCACGATGACCTCCCCTGATCTAGATGTGAATCCCTTCATGATTAGGTGGGCTATATAAAATGTTTTTCTAACCACTTTGGCCACGTGGTTGTCAAATGAGAGATTGCTATCAACTTGGGTCCCCAGGTCCCTAATTACTTCTTCTGTACTTAATGGATTACCACCTATGTGGTAATTTGTGGGCACTTTGTTTTGCCAAAGGGGATGACTGTACACTTTTTGGCATTTAGCTTGAGGCCATGGCTCTGGCACCAGTTGTCTGTTTCTATGAGGCCCTTTTGGAGGATGCTTGTGTCGGCTGGAGAGTCGATTATGGCACCCAGTTTGCAGTCATCTGCGAACTTGGTCAGCCACAGTCCTTCCATGTTGGCCTGCACCTCCGAGAAATATATACCGAACAAGAGAGGTCCTAGGACTGAGCCTTGTGGGACACCACTTGTAACTGGTTTGGAGTCTGACATGGCTCTAGCAATTCTTACCATGTGGGTTCTGTCCTTGAGCCAGTTTGCAATCCATCTAGTGACATAGGGGTTTATATTTAAGCTGATGAGCTTATCTATAATGCCCGAGTGGGGTATTGTATCGAAGGCTTTTGCGAGACCCAGGTAGGCTGTGTGGACCACCTTCCCCTCATCAATGGTCTTGGTGACTGTTTCAAAGAAATCAACCAGGTTTAAGAGGCAAGATCTGCCCTTAACAAAGCCGAACTGGGTAGGATCCAGTGTCTGTAGGTCCCCAATGTCTTTATTTATGAGGTCCATGATGATCCTTTCCATAGGTTTGCAGACCAAGCTAGTCAGGCTTATGGGGTGATAGTTTCCAGGATCCGTTGAGGCACCACCTTTATGGATAGGGACCACTGTTCCTGTACCCCACTCTTTGGGCACATATCCTGTAGTAAGGCTGAGATTGAACAGTAGTTTTATGTTTGGGTTTAACTCTTCTTGGAGTTCATGTAGGATGCAGCCAGGGACACCGTCTGGTCCCATTGATGCTGTGTTTTTTGCTTTGGAGAGGGCGGCTCTTACCTGAGCATCTCAGATGTCAGGGGGACAGCACTCTGCTGGGATAGATATTTGCCCTTTTGGTGGGAGGGAGAAGTTTGCGCTGAACCTGTCAGCTAGGATGTTGGCAATGTCTGTGGGTTCAGTGTATTTTTTGTCATTTTGGACTAATTCTGAGCATATCTGGGAATTACCACCCAGGTTCCTAACATAACTAAAGAAAGCCTTGTGATTATCCTTAGTGTCATGTGCAATTTTTCTCTTGAAGCTGTCCTTAGACAATTTTATGAGTGCCCATAGTTTTTTGCTAATACTGATCAGTGATGCCTTCCCTTTTTGGGATTTTGCTCTATCATTAAGTAGCTTCCTCCTTCTATTGTATAGTTTGTTTATCGCTGGGGTCCACCAGACAGGACACAACAACACATACCCCTCAAAAGTAACCAATCAAAACTAATTTTCAAATAAGGAGTACATACACCCTATTAAAAATCTACTAACAGTAATATAACCAAAGACCATGATACTTCTGATAACCAATGAGAAAAGCAACTTTGGCAATTCAACCAACGGTAGCAGTGACAAAAAATAATATACAGATGAACAATACATAAACCCCATAGGTTACATCTTACCCAATCAAAGGTCCAGAATTGAAAAATGGACCAATAATAAAAATGGCCATAAGGAGCAGTAATATAGGCAACAGTAAGATTTTACCCAATGGCAATAAATACAACTAAAAAAGTCAAACAGGCTGATGAGATTTGAATTCATAACCCCTAACCCCTAAGCCACAGTGCCAACATTTACTGGATTGTAACTTTAACTCCCTAAATATTAAAATGTTCTTATTTCAAACCAAGGGGGTTACCGGCATCCGACTTTAGTTGCCAAAATAATTCACGATTCAAAAGTCTTGTCCACCAATCACCCATAAAGGCTCCCTTTTTTGATCTGTTCAATCATAGAGAAAACAAAGAACCAAAAATCAACACATAAAATGTAATGCTTAGCTAAAGCACTTTTCTGTTGGATACTGTAGTTGTGCTGATATATTCTATGAGGGTCTATATCATTTATGCAAAGAAGTAGAATGTCGACTCACCTTTAGTCAACCCGTATTTGTCAAAGCTGCACATCGTCGAATGGCCAAATCATTGAATTCTTTCTAAGGGAAAGAAATCAGTTGGCCATTCTTTTAAATCTGCCCTTTTCCCAACTGTATTGCAATCTCGGAGTTAGTATATTTAGTTAGGTGGGGTGTGGGGGGCTGTTGAGGGGTGTGGGGTTGAAGCCCCCCACTTTCATAGTGTTTGTTTTAATGTGGTGTGCGTGGTTGGGCTGCTGATTTCTTTCCCTTAGAAATCGATGATTTGGCCATTTGATGTCTGCAGTTTCGACAAATACGGGTCAATTTTAGGTAAGTCTACATTTTGATTGTTCGACTATGTAATATAGACCCTTCTATGATCCAAGGCATTGTCATATTTCCCCACATAGAACATTGAACAGGTGGCACAATGAGCCAGGTAAACCATTCTCTTTGACAGACAGTTAAACCTTCCACCTGTCAAGCATTTACCAATTATTTTGTGAATCTGCCCAGTGTATTCAATTTCAGTAAACTTACACTGTACCTTCCACACTTCTTTGTTATCACAACACCATTCCTGTCTTGACACACCAGTGGTTTCTGTAACAGATTCTTAAATTTGTTTTTGTATGAAAAAGTGGGCTGGCTCACCCATAATTTATTCATCTCATCATGGTGCTGAAAAATAAATCAATTCTTACGTATAACCTGCTCAATGTCCTTAGCATCCATGGTGTAAAATAGCATCATGTTGGCACTGGTTTCAAAATTGGATTCAGAACGGGTTGTAATGCCACCTTGTAAGGCAAATTTAATAATTGGTGAATAGGAGCCTCCAGCCATTCTATTGGCCAAGATCTCATTATGAAAGGGAGACAAGACTGAATCAGGATAACCATGTTTGTGGAACATATCCTTCAACACTGCAAATTCTCTTAGACAATGTGAATCATCAGAAGTTAGTCTGGACACACAGATCAGTTGGCTCTTTACTATCCCATTTTTTTGAACCAGCTGTAGTACCTGATTGGGAGGCTTTAACAACTGAAAGTGGTGCCCCTTTAGGTGCCCCCCAATTAAGACAATCTGAGAGATTGGTGAGGAAACAAGGGTCCAACCAATCAAGAATGGAGAACTTCAAGGGAGGCTGCAGGAAAAGGAGGAGTCACTGGAAATGCAGTGGAACCAATTGGAGGAAATCCCACCAATAATATATGTTGAAAAGGTGAAAATAGCTAATTATTTTTAACTTTAAGATTTACAATTACACTGATGTGGTTGTGGAACCAGCTCACCATTATTTATTTTTGAAAGGGTTTAACTTCATTCCGACCAGTAAAGCTACAATAGAGGAGACTCTTGTTGATTTAAAGTTGTTTTCTGGGAAACTGAATTTTCAGATTTTGTTTGCTGATAAAGAGGAACAATCAGGAATATCTAATACTTTGAGGAGTAAAAGTGTGGTAAATCCCCCCCTCCATCCTGTCATTAATATGTTCAAAAGGTTGTATGAGAGAGATCTGAGGTGTCTCCTGAGTAATAAGAACTAGGGTAAATTTTACAACCTTAAGAAACAAGAAAAAGTGGTTTTGAAAGACATTAGGTCTAGAAGTGACATTCATTATATGAAACCAGACAAGAGTGGAGGTTTGGTCATTATGAGTACTCACTATTATTCAGGTTGTTTACATAACATTTGGCAGACTCTGAGGCTTATTCAACTGTGTGACTTAATGAAATCAATATTGCTTACAGGGGCATTAAGGTTATGTTGGATGAGCTGTTGTTATTGATGTCATTTCCCAGGATTTATACAACTATTTGAGCATCCCGAATATGATGATACCAAACATTTTTGGTATCCCTATGATTCATTCAGATTTATATGACCCACCGCTGATACCCATCGTGGCAGCCAGAGGATCATGTACAGAGCCCCTGGCCAAATATATTGATTATCATTTAAATACCATTTTGTTGGGCCATAGACATATTGTGAAAGATTTGTGGGACCTAGTTGACAAATAAAGTGACACTGATAACATCCAGCATTGTGCTTTTGCAACATGTGACATCAAGAGTCTCTTTTTGGTGATTCCCCATGAATTGCATCTGACGTGGTTTTCAGAGATTATTAGCAGATTTGGTCATGTACCAGCTGTGGAAGTAGACTTGCTTAGGAGCTTTATGGAGACAGTACTTGATAATAACTACTTGTTATGTGATGGTGAGTTCTTTAAGCAAAAAGTGGGAGTAGCGATGGGGGCCACATGTACCCCCATTTTTGTGAACACTGTGTTGTTAAAATGGGAATTAGATATGGTGTTCAAACTCCCCTTATATGTGAACTGTGTAGGCTACTTACATTTTTTAGATGACTTACTGATCATCTGGAGGGGGTCACAACAGCGGGTTTTAGATTTTGAATCAGAATTGGAGGGGACCACCAACTCTTTAAGTTTCACTTGGAAAGTTGATCATTATAAAATGGACATTGTATTGGTCTGATCAAGTGTTGATGGGCTGGACACTAGGATTTATAGGAAACCCACCTATTGTAATTTCTATTTGTTCTTTTCCAGTTGTCACCCCTTTTTTCAAAAAAAGGGGATAATAAAGAGCCAACTGATCCATGTGTCCAGACTAACTTCTGATGATTCACATTGTCTAAGAGAATTTGTGGTGTTGATGGTTATGTTCCGCAAACATGGCTATCCTGATTCGGTATTGTCTCTCCTTTATGATGAGATCTTGGACATTAGAATGGCTGGAGTGTCCCATGCTCCAATTATTAAATTTGGCTTGCAAGGTGCCATGACAACCTGTTCTGAATCCAATTTTGACACCAGTGCCAACATGGGGCTATTTTAAATCACAGATGCTAAGGACATTGAGCAGGTCATACGTAAGAGCTGGTTTATTTTTAGTGAGGCTATTATTATTGTTCTTGAAGATATGTAAGTATCACTGTTTCCCATGATAAAGTAGATTTTGAGTATCCTGTTTTTTCTAAGAGGAATCTCAGTGAGCACCGCAGTTTATAAACTTTTTTGCAGCTCCAAAAGATATGTAGAATATCAGCTTCTCTATTAGGGCAAAAAGGACACTAGGGTGACTTAGATGGATTAAATTTGTTAAGATGGACAGGTGTATGGTATGCATTATTGAAGATCATGATCTGAGTGTATATTAGTTTCTTAAATGGTGTCAGTTTTATGGTGTTTCCAATGGCTAATTCTTTCTGATTTTCTGTCAAGTTGCTACATTTTTCTTCCTAATACTTTGAAAATATGATTATATTTTGATATTTAATTTTAGTTATTAATTTATATGTGTTTGAGAGCATTTCTTTTTGTATAGAAGCAACATTTGAATTTGTTGTGCTATCTTGATATCTTGCTGATTTATAATAATATCCTTAGTTATTGTGTTATCTAAATATATGATTTATTTTATTATCACATTATATTTATTACTTGCTTTAAGTTTGATCTTGATGTTTTCCATTGATAGGTTTTGTAACTGGTAGAAATCCCATACTATATGATTTTTTATTAATGGATATTTATCCAAGTTTAACATAGAAGTTGCTAGTGTTATATCAGGATTGCTGTGTATTGGTTGTAGAAGAGTAATTGTATCTTTCAGTTTTAATGATATTAGTAGTTTCCTGAAAATTTCACACATTGATTAGAACTGGGTGAATTTTTAATGTCTTAAGGGTTTCTTAATTTAGGAAAGGAATCACTTTCGGGTTAATTTTAGATGGAATAATATTATGGTGAAATAATTTAATCCATAATGGGTACCATTCCTTACTTCACTGTAACATTAAGTACCTATTAAAATTTTACATAGCTAAAAACTGAATGGAAAGATCCAAACTTACTTGGACAGAATATAAGAACATGGCTAAAAACATATATTAGCTAAGAAGCTGTATACCAAAAGTCAAAAGAACCAAACATATCAGAAATACTGCAAAACTTTAATTGATATTTTATCATGAATGGCAAAGTATGCAAAAATACATAAAGTTATTAAACACTCTCTTTAGTTAAGAGTAGTAACAACATCAACTAAGGTGGCATTTTTGTAAATATGTATATATGTATAGTAGTTTAGATTTTTTGTGTATCGCTAAGTTGGTGTTATGCCTCAAGATATATTTGTATTGTATTACCAAAATGTATAGGTTAATTACCTTTCTATATTCATACCTCCTGACTGTACCATATCACAATCATAACTTCATGGTATTCCTATGTTATTAACCTTAACTAAATTGAAAGCGTTTTATTATAGTGTGTGAACACCTAGTTTAATAACTTACTCATGCTATGCAAATTGTAACATCAACAGCTTCTATTGTACTATATATCACTTTTTGATTTCATATTATGAAAAAAATTAATACCAGCCCACATTTTCATACAAAAACAAATTTAATATTAAAAAGCTGTTAGAGAAACCACTGGTATGTTAAGAGAGGAATGGTGGTGTGATAAATAAGTGTGGAAGGTGCAAACAGTGTAGGTTTATTGAAGCTGAATATACTCTGCAGATTTACAAAATAATTTGTAAAAGCTCGAGAGGTGGAAGGTTTAATTGCCTGTCAATGAGAGTGGCTTACCTGGCTCGATGTACCACCTATTCAGTGTTCAATGTGGGGAAAACTGACAATGCTTTGAATTGTGGAATATATCAACACAATTACAGTATCCAACAGAATGACAGTAAAAGTGCTTTAGCTAAGCATTCCATTTTATGTGTTGATTTTTGGTTCTTTGTTTGCTCTCTGATTGAACAGATCAATGAGGGAACCTTTGTGGGTGATTGGCAGACAAGATTTTTGAATCGTAAATTATTTTGACAGCTAAAGTTGGATGCCAAAATGCCCATCCCCCCAGTTTGAACAAGAGCATTTTGATTTCTAGTGAGTTAAACTTACGATACAATAAACGTTGATGCTGTGGCTCAGGGGTTAGAGCACTGGTCTCGTAAACCAGGGGTTATGAATTCAAATCTCATCAACCTGTTTGACTTTTTAGTTGACTTTATTGCCATTGGGTAAAATCTTACTGTTCCCTATATCATTGGTCCTTGTGGCAGCTTTTGTTATTGGTCCATTTTTCCATTCTGGACCTTTGATTGGGTAAGATGTAACCTATGGGGTTCATGTATTGTTCATCTGTATATTAGTTTTTGTTGCTGCTACTCTTGGTTGAATTGCCAAAGCTGCGTTTCTCATTTTTTATCAGAAGTATCATGGTCACTGGTTATATTGCTGTTAGTAGATTTTTAATAGGGTGTATGTACTCCTTATTTGTATATTAGTTTTGATTGGTTACTTTTGAGGGCTGTGCCTCGGATTCACGAATCCTCCGTGTAAGACTTAATAAGTCTTACTCGGAGGCTGCAGTTGAACGGTATGACGTCAGCATTCCATGAATATTCATGAGGGCACACTGACTCAACTGTAACTCTTACATGGACTGAGTATGAAAGCAGGGGGCGTGTCCGACTGCCGAGCAGTCTAAATGTCCACGCCCTTGCAAGTGTAGTAAAAGCAAAATGTCAACACACAAGAGCGAGTTCGCTCAAATGTACTTGCACCCAACACCACACTTCTTGACACTGTAAACCCCCATCACAGTTATAAAAAGTAAAATATTTATTTATTTATTTTTTTAAATCCACAATTTAGCTACCCGTATTTGCACGTGGGTGCGCGGGTGTGCCCATTGCTTAGCTATAGTTAGCAATTCCGACATGGAAGAGCATAAGAAAGAATGTTTATGCAAATTACACCAAATTGCAATGGTGTAATGGCAGAGCGTATGCACAAAGAGGAGGCATTCGCGGTTCGAGTCCCACCACTCCCTTCTTATTTATGTTTAAATCAGTATTTGAAATAATACCAGACATATGATTAAAATTTTATTAAAAGAGTGACATGGCCAATGTATCAGTGAACAAAATATATTTTTAAAGGACCCAGATGTAATGCTTTACCCAGCTTAACAGAGGTGCCCATAGTTTAATAGCTCTTTACCCAGCTAAACAGAGGTGCCCATAGTTTAATAGCGCTTTACCCAGCGAAACAGATTTGCCCATAGTTCAATAGTGCTTAACCCAGCTAAACAGAATTGCTTATAGTTTAAAAGCTCTTTACCCAGCGCAATGTGTTTGCACGGACGTGCACGCTGCACCAACCAGGGCACTGTAGGGCACCGGGGAGCAACGTAGAGCTAAGTTGCTTCAATGCAGCCACACCCCTAGCCTGTCTAGACAGTATTAAAATAAAAGAGTGACAAGGTTCGAGCCCAGGACCCTGTGCATCATAATCAAAGTGGATATCAAAAACGCAGAGGACAGTTCAAGCAGTTCAAACCAAAAAACAGGCAGGAAACCACTGTATAGAACAACTCTTTATAAACCAGCAAAGCTTTCGGATAGAATCCTTCATCAATACTAACCAATACAAAGAAGTTCATTCCTTAAATACAGGTCCAAACAAGCCATGTGACCTGCAGCCACGTATGTGGCATGTAGTGCTTTCTATGTAGGTAAATCCACACGTAAGCTTAGGGACAGAATTATTGAACACAAGTCGGAGATAAGAAGGTGTTATGATAGGAATGCATTGTATAAACACATAGCTGAGCATGGGCAACATCATTCTTTTAAATTTAGGATTATTGATGTAATTTTACCAAATCCTAGAGGTGGAGACCTGAATAATTATTTGGAGATTAAAGAATATGAATGGATTCTGAAACTTCTAGGTGATTCTAGACCAGGTCTTAACAGTATGGTTAGCATTAAGGCAATTTTAGTTAAATTGAGTAGATCCAGATTGTGTTAGTTGTAAATATGTATTTTAATTTTATTTTAGTTTGTGTATATAATTTTGTACTGCATTTTTATGTGACTTTTTGTCATGTGATCCTTGGCTGCAGGTCACATGGCTTGTTTGGACCTGTATTTAAGGAATGAACTTCTTTGTATTGGTTAGTATTGATGAAGGATTGTATCCGAAAGCTTTGCTGGTTTATAAACAGTTGTTCTATACAGTGGTTTCCTGCCTGTTTTTTGGTTTGAACATCATAATCAAAGCACAGAACCACTAAGCCATGACAGCTTATGCGAAACAGCCACTATTTGCATACATATACTTAGAAATGGTAGATTAACAATTACTAAGCAGGTCTGCAGTCAGCTTAGAATTCTCAAAGATGGCCAATCACAAAAAAGTGCGAGAAATGCGGCATATTTAAGCCCCATTGGCGGGGATAACTGATTGTGTTACCCATTTGCAGTCAGGAAGGCAGGTGTCGGAGAGGGCAATCACTTTAGAGTGCAAAGGTGGGGCATTGAGGAGTCTAAATATATGGTTTGGCTCCTAGTCCACCATCATGAAGGCCGACTCATGCAGGGCCAGGATCAATGGGGAGCATACAAGGCAGAGGCGTGGAACCAGTTGGCACATGCTCTTACCAGTGCCACAGGCATTCCTAGGACTGGTGAGCAGGTCCATCACCACCATGCAGACCTGAAGCAATGAAAGGAGGACCAACTGAACCGATGGATCCAGGAGGCACATCAGATGCCCAATGCCCCATGACTGAGTAACTATACATGTAATTAAGTATGTAAGAAATGCTATCCTAGCCTATAGTATGGGTAGGTATGTTCCAATATCCCTTCATTTATATTACAGCTGCAGGTGTTCATTCCATGAATCAGCAAGCCTATGCTGATAGGCTGGTAAGGCTGCGCCACCAGGCAGGTTAGTAATTATTCAGCTGGTATTATTATAGAATATAAGTGAGACAGCCTGTAAAAGAATTCAGTGTTGTAACCCAGTAATAAAGGTCAAATAAGCTTAGAATAAAGCTTCTGCTAGTATTCTAAGATCAGATAAGTGATGCAGCCTGAAAAAGAGTATTGTAATCCATTAATAAAGAGTAAACAAGTCTCAAATAGAGTTTCCACTTGTATTGTAATATCAGATAACTGCTTCAGCCTGAAAATGAGTGTTCTAATCCATCAATAAAGGACAGACAAGTCATGAATACATCTTTGTATATACTGTCATATGAAATAAGTGAGTCAGCTGAAAAGGATTGTTGTAACCCAGTAATAAATGTTAATAAAGCCTGGAATTAAGTACCATCCTGAGATGTAAATATAAATTAAGTGAGAGAGTGCGAGAAAGAGTTTGAAGCTACCAATAAAGGTGTAAGAAGTCTGGAATAAAGGTATACTGCATGCACTACATAATGAAATGAATGAGACAGCCACAACCAAAGAGTGAAATGTTTTTAATAAAGTACAATTCCTGGACAGCGTCCATCCCACATTTTGGATATGTTGTTGTACCCTTGCATAATGGAGATAGTATAGTTGCATGAAATGCTGAACATCCACAGTTGTCTAGGCCCATATAAACTGGCTGATGGGAATGCCAGTATCTCAGAAAATATTTATAGTCCTCAGCTGTTTCATGTATAGTATGTACATGTTAATCCAGTACATGAGCAGCTTGTGCTTGTGATCCCACAAATGTCAGTGTGTTGCTAGAACTGTACGTAACTGTTCAAATGTATCAGGATACTTTACCTGAACACAGCCAGATATGAACATATATGAATACAAATGGAATGCATATTAATGTAGCAGTAACATCTCCATCACTAACATTTCTAAGGTTACATAACATACAGGGAACTGTACTAATACATGTAAGGGATATATATCTGCATCTAATAGGAATGTACAGTATACGTATAGGTATTTTAAGTTGTTAATGTAATATTTTACCCCCCTATGTTATGTTCACAAATGATGCCATTCCACACCAAACTGGGTATGTGTATTCACAATTAATTCCTATGGACATTTGTCCTGTTAGTTTATACATATCTGCATGTACGTTGATGCATGTGCCCTGTTCACATATCAAAACCTGATGGCCTGTTGCCCCAATCCACCCTGCATGCTGTTGGAATGTCCACTGTTGTTCTAAATATGCATGTGTTATGCTTGCTGTTCAACGTTTGGAATTCATGTGTGTTTGGTTAATGGGAATACTAATGCATGCTGTTACAACTAATTTTGAATGGTGTTGTTTGTTACTAACCCAAAATGCCATTAAATACTGCTAAACATAGGACAACTGGGAAGGTGGGTCCCAGTGGACCAGTGCCCAGGCTAGGACCTCCTCCTTTGGTGGCCCTGTGCCACCTTCGGGTGGAAGCGCTGCAGGGGATGGGGCTCTCCCCCCCTCTGCAAGCGTGGCCGGAGGAGAGCCTCCACTCACCCTCCAAAGGGTCCGGTCTGTAGTGCGTAGTGAGATCAGGCATTCTGTGACTGATCCCCTATGCCAGCTTGAGGAGAGAGTGGAGCAGCTCATGGGTGTGCCTGCCCCTCCTATCCAGCCCCCAGCACAGCCTTGGCATGGGCTGTGAAGGTGCAGTGGTAACTGCTCATGGGTTGGGATCTCAGTTCCACTTTTGCCATCTGTGAGCTCATGGGCTTGCGATATCCAAACATCCATCCCCATCAATTGTGTTCACCCACCACATGTGTCATACTCCACCCCTGTATGCATCTTGTTTGTCTTGTCTGTTAACCTCCACAACCCACCTCCCACAATATTCCTACTTCTTTTACCTCACATTTCACTCTTACCTGAATAAAAAAAAAAAAGGCCAATCTGTACCCGCAAAAAAATTACGCCCCATACATAGCTGCCCATTTCACACACCTGTCTGTTGGACATGTAAACTGATAATTACAATTGGCTGTACAACATACTTTGTTGTCCTCACCCCTCTCTCAGGGTGGAAGGTTTCAAATCTCACTCTAAATTTCTAACATATGCACAGCTGTTTCTGGTAAAGAACTGGGCAGCTATGGGCCTTCCCTACATCCTTCCTGCACATCCCATGCTTGTTTTCCTACTGTCCTACCCTCTTTGTGACCCCTTTTTCAACACTTTCCTATTTCCCAATTTTCTTTTCTTTAAAAGAAATTAGCGTGGGTGTTAGCAGGAGTAAGCACTTTTAAGCAGTAGTCAGTGGGTTTGCTTGTGCACGCTTAGCTAAGCATAGATAAGCATAGCTAAGTGTCGCGCAAACTCACGCAAACCCACTTACAACTGCTTAAAAGTGCCTTAGTCACTCTGTATGACAAGGCCTGTAGTCTGCTCATCAGCAAAATAAAATACCCCTGTCAGTCTCGAACCCCGCACCTTGGACACAGTAGACTGCATGGATTACTACTGAGCCACAGCAGATATACAATAACTTGGTGCTGTAATAAATATATCATGCTTTACTGTGAGTGAATGTAAAGGGAAAATAGGAATGCCATAACACAAATCTTGTTCTGTGGGTCTTTACCAGCAGGTTATGTGGAATGCTATGATTTGATATAAGGATTTAAGCAGTGCTCTACCCAGCTAAATACAGTTGCCCAGAGTGTAGCAGCACTTTACCCAGCTAAATACAGTTGCCCAGAGTGTAGCAGTGCTTTACCCAGCTAAATACAGTTGCCCAGAGTTTAGCAGCACTTTACCCAGCTAAATAAAGTTGCCCAGACTTTGGCAGCACTTTACATGAGTGCATGAGTGTGAGCTTGTGTGCGCTTAGCTAAGCATTGCTAAGCGTCATGCAAACCCGCGCCAACCTGCTTACAACTGCTTAAAAGTGCCTTAGTCACTCTGTATGACAAGGCCCTTGTACTGCTCAGCAGCAAAATAAAATATCCTTGTTAGTCTCAAACCCCACACCTTGGACTCACCAGTCTGCATGACATACCACTAAACCACAGCAGATATACAATAACTTGGTGCTGCAAGAAATATAGCATGCATTAAAAGGAGTGAATGTAAAGGGAAAATACAGCAATATTTCAAGACAGAAATATATATAACATGCATTTAAGGTGATGAAAAGGGAAAAAATATGAAAGCCAGAGTATTACATTGCAAGAAAGAAATGTAACGAATGTAAAGGGAAAATAGGAAAGCCAGAGCATTACATTTCAAGGCAGACAGAAATATAACATGCATTAAAAGGAGTGAATGTAAAGGGAAAATATGAAAGCCAGAGCAATACATTTCAAGACAGAAATATAACATGCATTAAAAGGAGTGAATGTAAAGGGGAAATACGAAAGCCAGAGCAATACATTTCAAGACAGACAGAAATATAACATGCATTAAAAGGAGTGAATGTAAAGGGAAAATATGAAAGCCAGAGCAATACATTTCAAGACAGACAGAAATATAATATGCATTAAAAGGAGTGAATATAAAGGGAAAATATGAAAGCCAGAGCAATACATTTCAAGACAGAAATATAACATGCATTAAAAGGAGTGAATGTAAAGGGGAAATACAAAAGCCAGAGCAATACATTTCAAGACAGACAGAAATATAATATGCATTAAAAGGAGTGAATATAAAGGGAAAATATGAAAGCCAGAGCAATACATTTCAAGACAGAAATATAACATGCATTAAAAGGAGTGAATGTAAAGAGGAAATATGAAAGCCAGAGCATTACATTGCAAGAAAGAAATGTAACATGCATTACAAGGAGTGAATGTAAAGGGAAAATAGGAAAGCCAGAGCATTACATTTCAAGACAGACAGAAATATAACTATCGTAAAGGGGAAATACGAAAGCCAGAGCAATACATTTCAAGACAGACAGAAATATAACATGCATTAAAGGAGTGAATGTAAAGGGAAAATATGAAAGCCACAGCAATACATTTCAAGACAGAAATATAACAAGCATTAAAAGGAGTGAATGTAAAAGGGAAATACGAAAGCCAGAGCAATACATTTCAAGACAGAAATATAACAGGCATTACAAGGAGTGAATGTAAAGGGAATATAGGAAAGCCAGAGCAATACATTGGAATAACCACTGTTGTATGCTAGTTAATTTCCTAATTTCAAAAGAAAGTACATACTCCCATGTATCCAGTGTTAGCATTAGGAGGTGTGAGTAAACTGACACACTGAGAAGAGTGTACTAGAAGAAGCAACAGTCAGGTTTCAGTACAACATGCATTTCACTGTCTACAACCCAGCTTCAGATATGAGACATATACCAACCTTCTGACTCACACAACAGTGTCCACAGCAAACAAGCATGGTCCCCACCTTGCAAAACTGAAAGGCCTATGCCTACCTAACCTATCATTTTATAGCAGTGTCCTGAAATCACAGTGAGAACTGCAATTAGCACACAGCAGGCTGCATGCAATTACTAAATGGTGGGCACCAATTGGTTCAGAGGCCATCACATGCACATGTGCAGATACCTACAAAAGCAGCCTGTACTTGCTGTCCACACATGCAGTTATATCATTGCAGCATATGGAGAGAGAGAGAGAGAGAGAGAGAGAGCAAGCAAACAAGTGAGAGAGAGAGAGACAGACAGACAGACAGACAAAAACAAACAAACAAACAAACAAACAGAGGCGTTTGTAGACACCAAAAAAATATATATATTTAAAAAGAAAAATAAACGTCAACAGGTACAACAGACAGAGGTAAGAAATACAAAAGTAAGGTATGTAACAGATATGTATTTGGTGGGATGCGAATGATGTGTATGAAGGGTACTGTACATACTGTGAACCCTCCATATGTGTGTGCAGTTCATATCTATATGTAAATGCAGATGTGCATAGGGCAAGGGACATACTGCAACTGTTAGTGAAGGCTAGACATATATATGTAGTTGAAGGTAGCTATGTGCACATATCTATGTAGGTTGTAGTGTGTGGCATTGAAAACAGCAAGCAGTGCAGTTATATGTCATGTGGTGGTTAAATGCTATGGGACTGAGACAGTGAGGCCTGCTACAGCTATACGGTCTGAGGACAGCAAAATGCATTCTGCACAACACTGTGCAATATTTTTACAAAACTGTATGTCTCACAACTGTTTAATGATTCATATTCCCAACATGAAAGGGGGCCAGTATATGTGCCTATATTTGCATGTATATGTACAGCAATGGATGTTTACAAGTATGTGTATATATACCTGTATATGTGTATACATACATATATATATATATATATATATATATATATATATATATATATATATATATATATATATATATATATATATATATATATATATATATATATATATATATATATATATATAGATATATATATATAGATATATAGATATATATATATAGAGATATAGATATATACATATATAAATATATATATAGAGATATATAGATATATATGGATATATCTGGATATATATATATATATATATATATATATATATATATATATATATATATATATATATATATATATATATATATATATATATATATATATATATATATATATATATATATATATATATATATATATATATATATATATATATATATATATATATATATATATATATATATATATGTATATATATATATATATATATATATATATATATATATAGAGAGAGAGAGAGAGAGGGAGACACGGGGTCAGACGTACTGCAACAGGTGTATGGTTTACCAATGCATTGACTGAACACCAGTGTCGATACTGCAGTACCCTACCCCATTCCAAAGCACTTTACACACTAACTACCAGATAGGTGGTTGCCTGCCCAACACTGAAGGTGTTAGAAGGGAACATGGGACATGGTGTACAGTAGCCTCCCCTCTGATAATCACAATTCCACACTAGTCTTGTAATCCATCTACGTGGTACGTGTCATCACAAAAGGTGTGCCATCTAGGGAAATATAGGTCAGTGTACCCCCTACTCCTTACAATGCCCCATGTGGTATGTACCTCACATGACAACCACAGCAAGTGGAAAGGCCACAGACATACCTAACAAAGAGTGACTCTGCACCAAACACATGCCCTATGCAGACTGACTCTCAAAACCACAGCTAGAGTGCATTGCATCCATCATACACAGAGGTTACCACTGCCGGACATACAGAGGTATGTCACACCCATAGCAGTCGGCCAACCACCATGACAACACCTCACAGTCCCTCCGGGCTACATGACCTATGGCCCTAATCCTTGTCAACGCACTAAACAGCACATGTTGGAGGTACAGGTTCCTATACACAAATATGCCATACTCTGGACTAAACTTCCCATGTATTAATAAACATGGTTCATCATTAGAGATGTCATACATACCCCTGATGAATGTTATGGAGATAGGTAATATGCCCTGTGAGTCACCTCTGTGTATCCATTTGACAGGAACAAGTGTAATCACATTACATGTGTGTCAAATTGCAGGGTAGCATATGGCTAGGCTGCTGTAGGCCCTGGGCCAATAGTGTAGTACCTACCTATGACACAATGTGCACACACATGTACTCAGTGCAATACCACCTATGTGAGGTGGAATGAGTGTGATACTGACTGTGTGCAAGGTCTGTAAAGGTGTGATAGCTTAGCATGAGGTTGTGTCTGTCATGGTAGTTTGTGTCCTAGGTGTGAGGGCAGAGAAAGATGTGTCAGTTATTGGGATGCAGACATAGTAGGATGGCATATGTTGTGACGTAGTACCTTGTGTATGACTGTGGTGTCCCATTGTTGGCTGTAGCAATACATGTATGCTCAGTAAGTGGTACTGCTGGTGAATCCAGGTCACATATGAACTGTTGTACTACCTGAAGCTGTAGGCCTAAACACCACAGTATGGTGTATGTTCACATTCCCTGGTATCACTGTCTTGTGTGTTTCCTGTAGTCTGCACAGATTACATTCCTCAGGCTTAGGTATCTGTAAGTAGGGGCACACAGTACTATAAGGTACACAGGTAATACACATCTGTGTTGGCATACATTTGTGTGTTGTATGTTTGACTAATGTGTGTGTAATGATGCCTGTACCATGGCCACAATCACATGTGTGTTACAGGGTATGTGTGTGTACCTAGCAACATGTATACTCTGTTACAGCAGTATGCCAGCTATATTAACAACCGTGCACATATGTTAGGTAGGGGTATGGCATCAAAGACTAGGGTGGTTTACTGTTAATACTGTAACTGTACATTACATTAATTGCACTGGATGACAATATTCGTCATGCATTAGCTTGATATATACCCCCAGTGTGAGGTTGTGCATTGCATCCAATACAGTGTGTCGAGTACTGGTATATACTGTTTGTTGTATGTAGTGCGGCAGCCACTGTCAGGCAGTTGTGGGCTGAGCACTGATATGTGGTATTGAATGTGTGTATCCTCTGATAGACAGACAGATGCTATATCTGGCAGTTAAGTGATATCTGTACTTCATAATTTTAAGTGTGCCACATAACTTGCTCACACATATTGTTTAATTGTCTTCCAGGGTTATGGCTCATCACCGCAATCCTGTGTATACAGCTGCAGAGGAGGAGGTCATACAGGCCAGCCTGTATCAGAACTATGCACAGCTTTTTTCCACTGCCAGCCAGCACCAGCATGAGTGCACTGCACTGTGGCAAGATCTTGTTCGCCGGGTAAATGACATAGGCATGCATAACTGGACATATGAGCAGGTACGCCATCACTGCAGTGATTTAATCAGACATGTCCGGCGGTGTGCATCTGATATCCATAGGCAACAGCTTGCCACAGGGGGTGGGATGCCCATACATCCCCCCTCACCAGAGTGGAGGAGCTGCTCCTAAGCATGGTGGCTCCTGGCCTTTAGCAGCAGCAACATCATGCATGTGTCATCATGGAGGCCGAGCTACCCAGCAGGACGACATGGAGCGTGCAGGTAATATGCCCTAGCTGTAGACTACTGTTACCTGTATTGTTAGAATATGCTTATGTGAGATGTGTACTGTGTGTTTAGCAGTTGTGCTGCCTCTCATGTGCAATACTGATATTTGGAATAGTATCTCCACACCTGTGACTGTTGACTGTTGTTCCACTGTAGATTAGCGCACTCACTCATGGCAGCAATGCCACAGTTGTGGCCACTGATAAATTGTGTCATATTCTTGTAGGTCCCTCTAGTGTGAGAGCAGGGCAGACGGTACATGCTGGTGAGTGTGTTAACACTTTAATAATGGTAATGAAATGTGCATGTCATAGATGAGGTGTAGGCCATGTACACGTAACACACCTATGCATAATGCATGCTGTCCATGTTTGCTGTGAGACATTAATCATCACATTAAAGTCAGTAGCTGCCTCAAGCACATACACTGCACAGTGCAGCAGACACAAGTGTGGCAGCACTGTACTGCACCTTAGATATGCATAGTTGCTACAGCTGTACACAACAGAACATGTTTATCATATGTAGTACATGAAAACATGCTATACTCATAGCAGTCATTGCTTTGCACCTCAATGTTGTGCGTGTGCAAACATATGCACCTATACACGATATGCATAGCATGTTGTGTGTGTTTTCATATGCCAGTATACACAATATGCACAGCAGTTGCCATCCAAACAAAGTGTCACATATATGTCCTGGAATGCTAGTGGGTGTATAGGTCACTTGACACACATTGGGTTGTGTCCATGTACAAATTGTGTTCCAGGGTGTAGCCAATCATTGAACAATGACACAGTTGCAACAAAGCCATGTATACTGCCACTACATTGGGGCGTCTACACTAGCACTGTATGGTCTTGTGCAACACATATTCTGCATGCTGACACGTGTGTGGTGACTGTTTACCTTGTGATACTGACATCCTCCTTCACCCACTGTAGAGTATGTGTTGGATTTCTGGTGTGTGTGTATGTGCTGTAGTGAGGAGTGCATTACTGTTCATGTGTGCATGTGTGCATGTGTGCATGTGTGCATGTGTGCAAGTGTTCATGTGTAGACCGTAAAGTGTGTTTCCTGTCTTCTTCTCACAGGTGCTGAGTTAGGGCTGGCCGAATGCAGCAGGGAACCTGAAGCCACTGCCACAAATAGTGCTGATGATGAGACATGTATTTTGACACAGGGAGGTTTGACAAGATCTGTCGCTGGTCCACCAATCGACAGTACACAGTGTTCGACCCTGTCTATGCACACATTCATACTGCCAATACATCCCTCACCACCAATGGCCATAGGCGAGAGACAGCATACAGTTGGCACTGACCAGGAGAGTGTGGTACCCATGGCACTTGCATCCCCTCACAGCAGCCATAGCCATATTCCTGGAATGGTATTACATAGGTGGAGGTCCAGGGGTTCTCGGGGGAGCACTGCTGGTCGTATTGCCCCTGGCAGGCATGTCCTCACTGGTCTTATGACATCCAGTATGTTCCGGGCTGTAATGCAGGCTCAGACACGTATGAAACGGTACACCAGGCAGGGACTTAGGGCACAGAGGGCACATTACACCGCTATCAGTGACAGCATCCGTGACCTTGCCGGTGCCATCTGGACTTACACCGAGGTCATTGATAGACGTTGGGGGGAGACAATAGATGCCCTCCACAATATGTCATCCATGAGCCAGGACTGTGCTGGATGGCTGCGACGTCGACGCGGACACATGCCAGCAACAGCAACAGCTGGCAGTGGTCGCGGATGGCCCCCAGGTCACAGCCGCTCCCGTAGTGGCAGTACCAGCCCCAGCAATGCTGGGGCTGTCCTGCCATTAACCGTCCCAGTAGACCACGTGCACTTGGCTCTGGCCATTCCCAGCAGGGACATGGGTCCAGTCATCCCACTTCTGCCTCTGAGGACAGTACCCAGTCAGGGTTGGTACCCAATACTGTCCGTAGCACCCCTGCCAGGCACAGGTACTGTGTCCATGGCCAGAGACAGTAATCTGTATGGCCTAGCAGGTACAGTCTGTGGCTGTCCCACAAACTACTGTTTATGGCAGCCACATGGTGGAGCTGTGTGCATGCAGACACACACACACATTAACCAAACAACTAGGGCTCACACATACACACACACATTACATCAACATTGGCCCATGCTGTACTGTTGTCCCTCACACACACACACACACACACACACACACACACACACACACACACACACACACACACACACACACATGTCGATTGGATGGGTCAATGTCAGGCTCTGGCAAACAACAAAACGCCCTGTGCATATGATGATACCTGTGTCACCTCCTGTCATCTGTAACATTGATGGAGGAACAGGCTAACATGGTGCTGATGCACAAGGTGACACTATAGCAGTGTAGCAATATTAGCAAGTTGTCAACAGGAAAGTGCAATGACATCCTTGTAGGTATATCTCAGCAGATATTATTCATCAAAACTCTGATTGTCAATGTAGCATTTTTTACACCACTGTTAGGTCTGACTATGTATTGTCCACCCATGTGCCACTTGGCTGACATGTAATGTGTTGCCAGCATGTGTTAGTGAGTGGACAGTATGTGTGTGATGTGTGCAGTACATATTAGCAAGTGTACATCTGTGAACATGGTGGGTGTGCACTGTCTGTATGTACATGCATAGTAGACACATGGGACATGTGGCATACCCTGTTGTACACATAGTGAACATGTCACAGTATCTTTCAATGGCCAGTATGCATTCTACTACAGTTATGTACTAACATGGGTAGACATGCGTGTATGACATGGGTAGACACCATGCTGTGTTTGATACTGTTAGTATCTGTCAATGATTTGTGGTCTGGTAGAATACATAACCTCAACAGCATGACTATAAGCAATCATTGGATGTTGTCCTGACAAATGACACACAGTCGTAGAGAACACAGTAACAGTTGTATCCTTCTGGTGCTACACTATAACACTAACCAGTGGTAATTACTGCCACCCATTCCTGTGTCCACACCTGTTTGGCATATAGCCCCCTTCGGTACATGCAAACACACTAGGGATGTGCCCATCCACATCTGGTAATGCATGCAGTGGCCTACAATCCATTCCCTGGATGGGACACATATCCTACACAAGGGTACCAAACAGACAGATGCCTGTCATGTGATACATGCTGTATAACAGTAAGCCGACTATGGCATAGTCATCCACATGTACTATACTTACTATCCCATCAGTACCACATAGGTGGTAGCCCTTAACATGTATGTTGGGTACCAATGTGTACATATAGCCTCATGTTATGTCATGTGTCCCTTGGTATCCACATATCCATAGGTATTGAGGAGTCCGAAGGTGTGTCACATGATACATTGGAGGCCTGGATGCATATACACAAGGCGGTTGTAGACCTATAAAGACTGTGCATTATTGGCAGTCGTGGTTGTGTATGAACATGCCTGATATATACCCCAGGCATATACCCTCACTCACACTACTGTAAAGTAACTGTCATGGGTATGTGTGGCACAGATGACCTTGGCCACGGATCACAACAGTGGATGGGCCTGTCACATACATAAATATGTGACCTATGATCTGAGAAGCTGCGGCACAGCCTGTCAATGGCAACAAATGTATTCATGTA
Source organism: Protopterus annectens (assembly GCF_019279795.1). NCBI lineage: Eukaryota > Metazoa > Chordata > Ceratodontiformes > Protopteridae > Protopterus > Protopterus annectens. The sequence continues at coordinate 1,339,694,170 of NC_056735.1, read as the reverse complement.
GTATGCAGGCTTCACACCTATGTACTGATTAAGGGAACATGTATACATACATATTTGCAACACATATACCTGATGTGTGCAATGCACTTACTGTTGTAATCATAATATGCCATAACATAGTAAAAGCAAGACCCACACTGCATTGACCAAGAGTGACACACACATACAGTCAGCACTTGCAGGATTCAAACCCCTACATAACTAGGTTATGATAGTAGAGAGATATGCATTAGCACAGCGTGCGACTTGTTTTACTGGGTGGTTTCTCTCCTCCATCTGTATTTCTAGGGTGCTGACATCATCAGTCTTTCCAAAGAGGAATGTACATCTGTAGTGTGTTTTCCCAGTCTTCAAAAGAAGGCCACTCCTTTCATAGAGGACTGCACACACATCCCCCACACACAAACACGCAGTCAGCATTTGCAAGATTCAAACCCCTACCTAACTAGGTTATGATACTAGAGAGAGATGCATTAGTGCAGCACGCTATTTTCTTTACTGGGTGGTTTTCCTTCTCTGTCTGTATTTCTAGGGTGCTGACATCATCAGTCTCTCCAAAGAGGAATGTACATCTGTAGTGTCTTTTCCCAGTCTTTGAAAAGGCCACTCCTTTCATAGAGAATTGCACACACCCCCCACACACAAACAGCGTTTGCAGGATTCAAACCCCTACCTAACTAGGTTATGATATTAGAGAGAGACACATTAGCGCAGCTCGCTATTTGCTTTACTGGGTGGTTTCCCTTCTCTGTCTGTATTTCTAGGGTGGTGACATCATCAGACTGGACATGGTAATGTGTGCACACTTTGTTTTATGCCATTCCAGGAATGGTCCATGTGGGTCGTCAGGTGTCAACAGCTGGAACAGGAACTCATAATCCTTACCTTGTGTGATCTATCTGTGGACACATCGACAGTCCTTCATATGTCAACACATATTTATGCACAGCTTGTTGGTTTTGTGGATACTACATGTGTCTGGGATGTTGATACAGGGCTATTCAAAGTGTATGTGAGACATGTGTAGCTGTGTTCAGTGATGTATGTCCTGTGTGGCTGCCTTGCAAACAGTCTAGCATGTTTGGGAACCATGATCCACACATGAACATACCACGGTTAGTAGGGTTGTGTGTATGTCAGCTTCCAATAGCTTGGTTTATGACTTCAATCATGATGAACTCCATGGCTTGCAGATCATACTTCATAGGCATACTGGACTGTACATCCCATGGTGTGTTGTGCACCAACACTTGTGTGGAGTGCCATATGTTGCTGTAACACATTCAATGGTTCCACATCCTGTGTAGGGGGGAGGTTCAGCTGACTGTTCAGGTGCAGGGTGTGTTTGTTCTTTTGTTTATACATGATACACATTGGTAATCAATGTAGTCCACTTGATGCCATGCTTTTAGCATTGGGGTACCTGTTCATCCATTCTACATGTGATATCTCCTGGTATGATGATATGGAGTATCGTCGGTGGGAGGTGATTATGTATATATGGGCCTGTCTGTCAGGATGTCGGCATTGTCAATCAGGTACAGTTGGCCCTGACTCATGACATATATGTGTGTACATTGCTATATTTGACATAGCTGTCGGAGGTGTCATGATTCAGTCTGGACTCCTTCTCAGCTACTCTTTACAGAACACCAACAAACCTGAGCACTAATCCCTGATATACTCCTTTACACACTTAACACCCTACTGATCCTTTGTCATCTGGCTACAGAGTATGTCATGATGATATCCTGGCATGTCCAGGGATCGGCTTTGTGTGCACTCTCCAGTCCAGCTGGTGAATATTGTGATGTAGACACAATGTCACGTCTGCCTCATGTACACAGACAAGACTCTCCTCCTCACAACAAACCCAGATATATGTGTGAGATGCACCTATAGAGACACACAGAGTGCTGAACTCTCTCAACCCATGAATGGCATAGTCTATCAGGTGGTGAAGATAACCACACACACCACATATCAGTCTCACATATCCTCTGGCGACAGCACTCAAACCACATTATCACACATACACATACTTGGATGTTGTAAATGAACTCTGCCTAAGCAGCAGAGACCTCCACAGCAGGTACACACACAACTGCTATCCCACTACAATTCCCACATCTCACATAGTTCACAATGTCAGGGTGCCACACAGTCACTTGCCTCCGGGCTACACAACACACATAATACAGTTGTGATAGGTGACACTTATTGTCAGACACACTGATATACCACTCACCAGCCCATACAAGGGAATAGTCCCTTTGTGCTGTCTGTCGTGTACCAGGATCTGCCACATAACACATGCAGTCAGGTCACTACAAAGCAAGTACAGGACTGGCACCATCATTGTCCATGCTGGTGCGTAAAACCTCAGATGTTACTGTCTGGACCACATGACATGGTACATGGAGGAACAGTGTCATGATGTAGCCCAGGCCAGTATGACCCTGACCTTGTCTAGCATCTTACACCCACCAAGTATGATGTCACAGTATACAGACAAACATATCACGTTTAACACTTGGCTAACAGATTGGTGTCATTCATAGGGAATACAGTGTCTGTCAGCCTGTGTTGACATGCTCAGCATGCCACGTAGCTTCACTATGGACAGCTTGCACCTGTCACCCTTGAACCTTTGAATGCTGGCTAAGGCTCTTGCTACCACCATAGTGCATTTGTTGAGCAGGGCTCAAAAGACAAACCCACCTACATAGACATTACAGGTTAAATAACACTAAGGGTAATACAGCTCAATACCAGATGTGTTACCCTCATATTGCAGCCACTCAGGACTCCCCTCAGTATGTGGGATAGCAACATATGTGCACTAACAGATGCCTAGTTCAGGGTCACATATGCACACCAGCACTACCAGGTTATGTTTCATACCATGCTTTCTGACTACAGGACTTGGAACGGACAACACAACTAGGGGGTGTATCCATGTACATCACAGATACACACACCTCCGGGTTAGGGGCACGGCACTAAGCATCACAGACCATACATATGCAACTACCATTGTTTGAAGCTGCCTTTCAGTTTGTTGCCTACTACAGACCACCCTCCCATACTCAGGAACCACACTCAGCTTTCCTGGGAACAGTGAGGTATATGATGGTCTCCACGAACACCATTATATTGGGTGACATCAGATACATGAATATTGACTGGGGATACTACTCAAGCCGCAACAACCTTGCCCTACAGTCACTACAATTTGTACATTCATATGCTATGGCACAACCAGTCACCACAGCCACAAGGGGGAATACATATTGGACATGATCATCACTGACATGGGGACTCTATGTTACACACCAGCAATATACCCCTCATTGGTAAGGTCGGAACATACAGCTATCTCAGTGGACATACATATACACTCCACACACCCATCCTGGGTAATCTTGGTGAACTTCTGATGAACCAATGTCTCACTTCACCAAAGCAAGGCAGTATCCTTCAGAGACCTTGAGACAGTGTGAAATACAGCTCCGACTGCTGAATCCTTTACATACACATTCTATGGACTCCTAGTGGACTGCATGGATTGTGCTACCCCAAATAACAACAAGACTCACTCCTCCAATGGCAGGGGACCTGTCTGGCAGACACCAGCCATTAATGAGCTGTACAATGTCAGGAGGAAGCTACTACATGATAATGATAGAGCACAATCCCAGATGGGGAAAGCATCTGTGATCTGTACTAGCAGACATCTATGATCACTCATGTACTTATCTAAGGTCTTTTTCTCACAGACAATTGCACCAGCCAAGTAGGACTATCACAAGGCCTTTGTCTGTTATGTCAGGAACCTGGGTGGACACTCACTGATATGCTGTGAGTTACTGCATACTGACTACACTTACCCTGAACCCACTGGCATAGCCAACATCCTGGCAAACAGGTTCAGTGCAGATGTCTCCCCCCATCCCCCTAGGGAGCAACTACCCATCCCAACAGAGTGTAACCTCCCTGACACCACACAGTAACAGGTGAGTGCTGCCCTCCCCAAAGCATACATTACAGCATCAATGTGACCAGTTGGTGTCCCGGCCTGTATCTTACATGAGCTTCATGACAGACGTAAACCTCACATTACATCACTGTGCAATATTGGAGTTACTACAGGATATGTACCCATGGAACAGCATACAGCGACAGTGTTCCCACTCCACATAGTTGGTGCCAGAATAGAACACAGACAATATTGCCCTATAAGCCTAACTATCCTGTTATGCAAAGCTATGGAGTGTATTGTCATGGGACTCTTACACATAGACATCAGGAAACTACAGTCACTGTGTCCTACACATTTCAGCATTGTTGTGGGCAGATCTTGCCTCTTGAACATGTTTGTATTCTTTTGATAGTTAACAGGTCCATCAACATAGGGACAGTTGTACACGCAGCCTACCTGAAGCTTGCTAAACCCTTCCACGCAATAACCCAGTGGGCCATTATGCATTGGCTCACCAGCATCAATATGGAGACATATCTCACATGATGGATTGCTACCTGGATCAGGGATAGCACCCACATGGTCAGAATTGCAGGTGCCATGTCTGACTATACACTAGTTACACGTGGCATCCCACACGGCTCAGTCCTGGGACCTCTCTTGTTCAGTATATATTTGTCTGACATACAGGCTACCACAGGGGGAATATGGCTGACCTTGTTCACACTTGACTGCAAACTGGGTGCCATGATCACCTCTCCAGCTGCCACATGCATACTCCAACAGGGTCTCTCAGAGATGGGTGACTTGTGCCTGAGCCATGGCCTACAGCTAAATGCCATTAGTTGCATAGTCATCCCCTTTGGGAATAACAACATGCCCACACATTAACACATAGGTAGTACTCCATTACATATGGTAGGTATTGTTAGGTGATTGGGGACATGACTTGTTCGTACTGTCACCTTTGACATTCACGTTGCCACAGTGGTTGGACAGACCTTCTATATAAGCAACCTTATCCCATATGGTTTCACATCTAGATTGGGTGATGTCATTGTGCCCCTATACTAATAACAACCGTGCTTGGTTACAGTGCCACCTTTGGGGTGTACCTTAACCAGCACCTGCAGAAACTGTACTGGCCACAGATACCCAAGCAACAGCCACCCCTCAACAATGCCCACGAATCACATATCTCACAAAATCAGTGTGCCTCACAGTCACAGCCCTTAAGGCCAAACAACACACCAAATACACTTGTTATAGGGGACTCTATTGTCCAGCACACTGACGTCCCGCTCAACTGACTGAACAAGGAGAAGGTCACTGTAAGCTGCCTGTCACGTGGCAGGATCCACCACATAACGCAAGCACTCAGGTCACTCCAAAGCAGGTACAAGTATGACTCCATCATTGTCCATGCAGGTGTGAATGACATGAAACATACCTCCCTGGACTACAAGACATGAGACATAGAGCAGCTCTCTGATCATGTAGCCCAGGCTGGTATGACCCTGACCTTGGGTAGCATCTTGCCCTCACCAAGAATGATGCCAGAGTATAAAGACAAAATGATCAGTTTAAACAATTGTCTAAAGTATTGGTGTCATTCAATGGGGATCCAGTGTCTGTCAGCCTGGGATGACATGCCTGACAAGCCACGTTGCTTCACTAGGGATGGCTTGCACCTGTCACCCTTAGGCTTTCATATACTGGTCATGCCTCTTGCCACCCCCATAGTGCATTTTTTAGGCGAGGCTCAAAGGACAAACACATCTCCATAGACAACCCAAGGATACAAAATCTAAAGGTAATGCTACTCAATGCCAGATGTCTAAACCTCAAGATGCACGCACTTAAGGCTCTCCTCAGTATGGAGAATATCAATGTCTGTGCAGTAGCAGAAACCTGGTTCAATGCTCCTGAGACCACCCCAGCACTACCAGGTTATAACTCATACCATGCGTTTCACACACAAAACTCGGACCGAAGCACAAAAGGAGGGGTAGTATCTATATTCATCAAAGATATCTACACCTCCAGTTTAGTGGCACTGCACGAAGCATCAGAAACCATCCAAGGGCAACTAACAGTGGGTCAAACCACCTTTCAGTTTGTAGCCTGCTAAAGAACACCCTCCCTATTACAGGAACACCACTTGGCATTCCTGAGAACACTGGAGAATATCAAGGTCTCTCCTACAACTATGTTATTGGGTGACTTCAACTACCCAAACATTGACTGCAACAACTACTCATTCCCAAACACACTCACCCAATGGTTCCTTGAAGTTTAAACTGTAATGCGATGGAACAACTGGTCACCACTCCCACAAGAGGGAACAACATATTGGACCTGATCATCACCAACATGGGGACTCTATGTTCCACACCAGAGGTAAACCCCTCATTGGTAAGATCAGGCCATTAACAAATTTCCATGGACATCCATATCCCATCCCCAACCCCAGCCAAGGAAATCACTGTATAGAATTTCTCAAACGCCAACTTTGCACTTCTCAAGACTGAGGTGGAATCCTTCAAAGTCTGCAGGCCAGAGGATAACAGGCCAATCTGCAGAATCCTTTACAAATGCATTCTATGAGCACCTGCAGGAATGCATGGATCGTGCTATCCCAAATAAAATGAAGCCTCACTCCTCCAAAAACAGGAGACCTGTTTGGTGGACCCCGGCCATATATAAGCTATACAAAAGAAGGAGGAAGCTACTACATGACAGAGCAAAATCCCAAAAATGGAAGCCATCTCTGATCAGTATTAGCAAGAAAATTCAATACCTCATAAAATCATCAAAGGCCAGTTTCCAAAGGGAAATTGCCCTATACACTAAAGATAATCACAAGTTATTCTTTAGTTATGTCCATAATATGGGTGGAAACTCCCAGATATGCTCTGAATTATTGCATAACAGTACAAAATATACTCAAACTACAGACAGCCAACATCCTGGCAGACAGATTCAGCACAAACCTCTCCCCCCTTCACCTAAAAAGGAACAAATGCCTATCCCAACTGAATGTAACCTCCCTGACATCACAGATGCACAGGTGAACGCTGCCCTTGCCAAAGCAGAAAACACAGCAGCTATGGGACCGGAAGGTATCCCAGGCTGTGTCTTACACAAACTCCAAGAAGAACTGAAACCTCACATTAAGTCAGTGTTCAAACTTAGCCTTACTACAGGATATGTACCCGAACAATGGCATACAGCTACAGTGGTTCCACTCCACAAAGGTGGTGCCACAACAGATCCTGGCAACTATCACCCCATAATTCTGACTAGTCTGGTCTGTACAGCTATGGAGCGTATTATCACGGAACTCATAAACAAAGACATTGGGAGCCTCCAGATACTGGACCCTACCCAATTTGGCTTTGTTAAGGGCAGATCTTGCCCCTTAAACCTAGTTGATTTCTTTGAAACAGTTACCAAACCTATGGATGAGGGCAAGGTAGTCCACACAGTCTAGCTGGACCTCGCAAAAATGTTCAACACAACACCCCACTCGGATATCATACATAAGCTTAGCAGCTTAAATATCAACCCCTATATCACAAGATGGATTGCAAATTGGCTCAGGGATAGAACCCACATTGTCAGAATTGCAGGTGCCATGTCCAAATACAAACCAGTTACAAGTGGCATCCCACAGGGCTCAGTTCTGGGACCTCTCTGGTTTGGTATATACTTCTCTGAGGTTCAGGCTAACACGGGGGCATTATGGCTGACAAGGTTCGCAGATGACTGCAAACTGGGGGCTATAATTGACTCTCCAGCTAACACAAGCATCCTCCAGAAGGGTCTCACAGAGATGGATGTTTGCTGCCAGAGCCACAAGCTCGAGCTACATGCTAAAAAGTGCATAGTCATCCCCTTTGTGAAAAACAAGGTGCACACAAATTACCACATAAGTGGTAATCCATTAAGTACAGAAGTAGTAACTTGAGATTTGTGGACCAATGTAGATAGTAATCTCTCCTTTGATAATCACATTGCCAAAGTGGTTACAAACACCTTCTATATATGCCACCTTATCACGAACGGGTTAGCATCTACATCAAGTGAGGTCATTGTGCCCCTCTACTCGTCAGTCATCAGCCTCATACTTGAACACAATGGCCCTTTTGGGATTTACCTTACCCAACACCTGCAGCACCTGGAGAGACCCAAAAGTACCTCTCCAAGAGGGTCATGGGCTACAAACAGATGTCATATGCAGCTCAACTAAGAAAACTCCAGCTGTACTCAGTAGCTTACCGCCTACTCAGATGCAATCTATACCTGACATACAAAGCCATGTCAAAGCCAGAATTAATGGACATGCCCCACCTCAGAAATCCAAGTCCCTTAGAGATACACGCTCCAGGGACTTAAACCTCAGCACAAGAGTAAAAAGGACATGCTGGAGGGACAGATTCATTTCCCAGAGGCTCCCCGTACTCTGGAATAGAATCCCAATTCATATTAGACATAGCCCCTCGCTGACCCTCTTCAAGCCAAATCTGGACAGATGGATGGGAAATCGCAAATTCACCCCTGGGATCTCTTCTGTGTCCCTGCTAGATAGAGGCACAGTAGCCTAAACATACATGGGCTATCTTGTGTGACCTACTATTCACTGGCACAGTGTAGTACTCTGACAGGGCTGCAAAAGCCAAACACACTCTGGCTAGGCTTGTACATACCCTAGGGCAGATAGCCTACTATTGACCTCTGAACCCATGCTTCTGCTCGGGATGCACAATATTTACTGCTGATACTGTTTGCAGGTCTTTATCGTCTTTGCTTTCCCAGTTTCAATGAACAACTTAGGTATCTGTGGAACATGTTTGATCATGACAGGGTTCCACTATATTATATAAGTGTCTGTTGTCATGTAAATGTGTGCACAGGGCAGACTGCTGGATAGTGAGAGGTTCCCGGGTTAACACATGCAACTGCCAGATGTGTGGCCCACTGCTGTAGTCAGACATGGCCTAAGTGTGTGAGCATGCCCAGTTCAGGTTTTCCATGTTTTGTTGCCTGACATATGTCTCATTTATCCAAGTGTGTGAGCATGCCCAGTGTGACCATTCAGTATGTTGCAATCTGAAGTCCACTACATTTGTGGATGTGTGTGAACATGACCAATATTAACATTTATACTGTGTGTGTTGGAAGTCAAGTTCTGTTCTTACTGCAGGACTCACCTTTGTGTCATAACTCAACAGGGATTATGCTGTGCCTGCAGGGTTTCCATGAGATACTTTGCATAGACTTATCAACATTCCTTCATACTGGCTGAACAGTGCAATGCTGTCATGGTTTAGTGGTTCAGTACTTTAACTATGGCGCACAGTATCCTGGGTTCAAGGCCAATCACTGCTTTTTACTTCCATACTGAGCAGACCAGACTGCTTAAGGGCCAGTTAAGCAAATATGAGCAAGTTGGCTTTTATTCTGCTATGCCCTACTTAGACCAGGCTTGTCCAACATTGCTGTATATTCATCAACTTTGCTGGACATTGCCCAATATTACTCAACACTGACCACAGTTGTACTAGTTGGTGTGTGTATTCTGTTTTCATATACTACATGGTGGTAAATGCTGTTTAGCACTACCTTAAATTGCTTGACACATGGCAATCATGTCTCAGGTGGTGCTGCAGGGCTGCCTATGTCGGATGCACATACTACACTCCCTGTACATGTTTAAAGCAGGTAGTGTCAACTTAGCCATCCCTTTTACTATATGTGTGGGTCAGAGAGAGGTATAATTTCCAGGGTTCCTATTGAGCCAGTGTATGTGCTATGCATTGCCTCTTTACCAAGGCCAAAGCATACTGGGCACACCTCCTGCTGCCTACAGGGGCAGGCTCAGGTTGTTCCTCCTCTGAGTCACGCTCTGCCTGTGATGACCTTGGCAATGGTGGGGGGCTGTTTGGGCCAGGCCTATGTTGGTTCTGCTGCAGCTGTTTTCGCAGGATCATATTATGTAGCATAGCACATATCATGACAATTTGGGTACATGTAGTTGGAGTGTACTGCACGGCTCCACCAGATGTGTCCAGGCACCGGAACCATGACTTGAGCAGCCCAAACACACACTCGATTACATTTCGTGTTTGTGCGTGTGCCTCATTATGGCGTTCCTGTTCAGGTGTGTGTGCATTTCTGATGGGTGTCATCAGCCACGGCTCCAGTGCATAGCCAGCATCCCCCACTAGGTGACCATGTGGGATGTCCCCATTGGCAAATGTCTGGTGCAACTGCTTCATATGCCAGATATGGGAATCATGGTAGCTTCCAGGGCAGCCAGCACACACATTCAGTATTATGCCCTGGGCATCACACATGACCTGGCAGTTGATGGAGGGGAAGCCCTTGTGGTTGAAGTAGAACCTACCCCGCTCACCAGCTGGTGCTTTGATGTGTACGTGCATGCAGTCTATTGCACCCACTACCTCAGGGTATTCTGCTATTTGCTGGAAGAGATGCATATTGCTGGCCAATACCTCATGGGAATTGGGGAAATATACATGATCACCGACATGTGCTGAAATGGCATCCAGAAACTTTTGCAGTACCCTGGATGCTGATGCCTGTGATATCCACATCATATCGCCAGTTGATCTCTGGAAGATACCTGTTGCTAGTATTCATAGGCCAACACATACCTTGGTTTCCACTGGAATGGGTTCCCCTCTGTTGGTTCTGTGTGTGAGGTGTGGCCTGCACAGCTCAACAATTTGCTGCATGAGGTCTCTTTCCACTCTATAATGCTCCACTATCTCCAGCTCATGTAGCCCGTGGTAGGTTACCGTGGGCCTGTACACTCTTCTCCTTCTCCTCACTGGGGGTTGGTTGGCAGCATTCCCATTGTCACCACCCTCAGCATGTTGCATATGTCGGTTTATGACAGCAATGGCAGCCCCTAACATTTCTTTGTCTCAGTTAAGCCTTTTCAGTATTCACTTCTCTTAGCTTACTGCAGTGCTGCAGTGTCTCTGAGCAATACATGGTGAAAAGTTGTTTGCAGAGTTTTAAGTGCTGGGCTGGGCTGGTTTACTGCCTGTGTAATTGCCTGATTCTAATTATTTCCAACTGCTAACTCTGCTGACTCTCCCTGGTTAACTTCCTACTGTTTGTTGTGCTTCCTTTTCCCTTTCCATTTCCTCAGGGGGCAGCACAGCGCACACTAGCACAGACGTGCGTAAATATGATAACACGTGCGCACACAGGCTTAGACAGAGTTACACTAGCTAATTCCTGCTTAAATGCATGCACACCAGCACAACCACACTTACAATACTTTAAACTGCCTTATACATATTTACTCCAGCTTAAACGTGCGCACTCACACTTCCACGCATGCCCACTGTCTTACTCGGGTTTACAGGCGCACACACGCATGCATACATGTTGCAAGCATTTTTACAAGAAACTTTGGTGATACCCACAGCGTGCACCTTCTATTTCTTGACTTTAGCTAGGACCCCTGATGACACACCTCTTCCAGTGATGAGCAACTCACAGCTAACACATGCCACTCTGCCTCAATGAGATTATCTTCTTTCATACATACCCCCTCCTGATGTCACCTATATCCTACACTGTTACTCCCCTTATCCTAGTCTTACACTCCACTGACTGTGCTCATTTGCTATGTAGACTTGGGATTCACTATCCCTACCCTCATTTGCATAGGATTGCCTACTAATGCTTGGTTACATCTCTTAGACTGGGTTCCTCCCTTAGCAACCCCTACTCGGTAGCCATGTTGTCTTCAGCCTGCCATTGCCTTGCATTGTACATTACAAATCTCCATAAAATCCACATTTGTGGGTTTTAATTTTTATTTTTCTGGTTTTTAGAGCGCAACCCATTTGCGCGACTCTGCGCTATGCTTAAACATGGAAAATCGGAAAAAAAATTTAAATTACTTTTTTTTTCATTTTGCTTCAGGTAACATTGACAATGGCTGTATATTTGGCCATTGGCATGCTTCCTCTACTGGATGCAACCTTTATTTGGAGCTGTCATGGCTCCGTTTTGCTATTTGCAGAATGGTACTCAGTTGTCAACTGAGTACATTTCTGCAGATAACACTACTCTTACTCGGACAGGTTTGGGTTTCCTGGATCGCAAATCAACCTCATTTGCATGCCTTTTAGCTGCAATTGAGGTAATTTGCATGTCCTGGCCCTGTCCGTGTAAGAGCTGTTTTAGGAGCTCTCTTACACACCCCTACAGGCTGTTCTTGGATCGCTCGTCGGACATGATGGCTGCATGGAGTCTTACTCTACTCTTAGACTCCATGCAAGCCATCGTGAATCTGGCCCTGTGTGTTTTTGAAAGCATATTGCATTAGTAGTTAGCAGTTCTGAAGATGTCGAATTAACAGACAAAAGCGTTCAACCATTATCTTTTATTTATTTA